>NC_083574.1:97290711-97370711 GCF_027579695.1 Neoarius graeffei | reverse complement strand
CACCAAAAGGCACACGAAAATGAGTCCCACATCTCCGGCACACCACGCATGGATCCACAAAGCGAGCAGAGAAGCACCGCCATGCAGAGCGCTGGTATGTCCAAACCGCCTGCACAGCCGCCGCGACACCACCGGGCAGCATCGCTCGGAACATCACACCAAGCATTAAAGCGCAGAGCGCTGGACAACCACGATGTAAAATGAGCAACGAGCTCACTGCAGTCCACAGCTGGGAGCGCAGGCATCACTCACGGCGATCCAAGGTCTGGAGGGAACCAACGCCCAAAACTGGGTCCGGAGCTACACCACAACCAGCGGACAAAACATTCAAACAAACATCAAACTACACAAACACACAGAAAAAATAAAATAAATAAATAAAATGAAAATAGAAAAAGAAAGAAAAAAAAGCTCTGGTTCCATATGATGGACTGGCATAGCATCCAGGGTATATTCCTGATTCACGCCAAGGGTTCCCTGGCTAGACAGATCCACTGTGACCCTGACCAGGGTAAAGCATTTCATGAAGATCAATGAATAAATGAATTCTGAGAGTTCCTGCAGCATGGTGTACTAGTATAGGGCTTGAGAAGAGCAATATGTTATGATCATTTTGTTTCAGTGTGGCATGATGACATTTTTTCTTTTTCTCTTTACAGATACACAAGGCTATCTATGAAGACGACGCTTGGATTTTTCCCGCTCTAAGGATATATAACTTTTGCTTCGCACGACAGCTTCTAAGGGCATATTTCTCTTTTCTTTTCTCCCTCAGGGTTGACTTAAAAAAGGGGTTTTTTTGCTCTCTTGGTTGTTGATCCCTGCTGGATTTAACACCAGTTCTGCATCGCTGCATTTGGAATGCGAACACGCTAACCTATTGCCCTCCATGGTTTCTGCCCATGTAAAAAAGCTATCCTCTTATATTTTTAAGATTTGCAAAGGAATGTTTACAAAGAAACTGGCAAATACCACAAAAAAGAAAGAGAGTAGCGAAAACAAAAAAGATCCTAAGATATCCCCTGAACTGCATGCTCGAAATCAGACTTTTTCCACCACATTGAAAAGCACAGTTAAAAAGATTTCTAAATGTTCTTCTGCACGCAACCTATCTACTGAGGAAGACAACAGCAGGAACGACTGCTCTTCTCTTTCTCCCACATTCAGTTACCGTGTAGCAATTGCTAATGGACTGCAAAAGAATGCTCTCCTATTGAACAATAATGAATTTCATGAAGTGTTATCCATCGATAGTAGTTACACTGACTCTTTAAACGAGGCCAAACTTATCCATAGATTCGATGAGCAAAAAGCTTACACAATGCCTGTAAGAAGGAATAGGAAGAGTATGATTAGTTTGGCACCTTCTGATGGCAGCTCAGAGGGGGAACGTGGAGAACGAAGCAGTCTCCATACTCTCCGTCTAGGTGCTCTGAAAAAGCTTCGCAAATGGAAGAAGAGCCAAGAATGTGTTTCTTCAGATTCCTCAGAGGCTAGCACCTGGAGGAAGACACTTGGCATTAGGAGCAAGTCTCTGGATCGGGCTGGGAGGCAGCAGAAAACAACCACCCTAGAACCGGGATCCAGCTCCACAGGTTGCATCAGTCAGACCCAAGATGTCATGGAAATGATCTTCAAAGAGCTTCAGGGAATCAGCCAGATTGAGTCGGAGCTCTCAGAGCTTCGAGGGCATGTTAATGCTTTGAAAAGCTCCATCGATGAGATCTCCAGCAGTGTGGAGGTGGTGCAGAGTGAAATTGAGCAGCTTCGCTCAGGATTTGTGCAATCCAGACGAGAGACACGAGACATCCATGACTACATCAGACAGTTAAGCCACCAGACCAATAAAGCTACATTGAGATTCCTAAACGTGCCTGAGGAAAAATTTGAAAGAACCGAAGAACTTATTTATCACATTTTAAAAGAGAAAATGGGTTTTGTTGAAGCACATAAGACACTTAAAATCGAACTTGCCCATCGACTGGGGCAACAAAGAGAATGTTCAAGTGCTAAACCTCGTCCTATTATAGTTATTTTTTCAAATCCTCAAGACAGGGATTTAGTTTTGAAAAAGTGTTATAAGCTCAAAGGCACTGGAATATCAATCTCAACAGATAGCCTTGCACAAGAGTCAAAAGACAGGAAAGATCGGGGGATGACCTCTTCTCAGACCTATGAAAGCATGGACATGAAAGTGTCAAGTGCCAAAGACAAGGCCGAGAGTGATGACTGGGACTCAATGGACAGTGATAAAGAACTAGATGAATTAAACAAAAACAAATATGCAATTGTGCCCAAACCACCTCAGAAAAATAAATCTGACAAAAAAAAGTCTCATGATCACAGGCAGTCTACAGATGAGACCACATACTCGGTGCATTATGCTGATGATGTAGTTTACGATGACAAGCAAAACAAATCTTACTATTCTGACATGACTCCAGGATGGCTTTCCCAGAGTGATTACTCCACTCCGAAGCTCAGTCGCTCAGAATCAGACTGCTCCAAACTGTGCCCATCTTACTCTGAAGATTTCTCGGAGAGCCAGTACTTTAGTAGGGTTAATGGATGCTCCCTGCTCTCTTCATCAGATCAGGAGCTCTGGCAGCGTAAACAGGAAGACATGGCATCTTCTTGGTATGCAAGTCCACCCAGTCAAACACTCAGTCAGGAAAACCCACCGTATGTGGAGCACAATGAAGTTGAGACCACTGAGACCATTGACAGTGGTGTCAGTAATGGTCTGGTGTGTATATCAGGCGACAGAAGTCACTACAGTGGCTCTCAACTTTCTCTACAAGGTGACCTTTCACCTTGGAAAGACTGGCATCACCTTGAACAAGGAGCTGACTCAGGCTTGGATGCCTCAACGGAACAAAATATAGTCTCAGAAATCAGCAGCCCATTTGACCCTGCTGCTAACCCTGGTTTCCCTGAAAAAATTACAAAATGCCTTGAGGTTGATTTGCAGTTTGAAGGTGAGACCTTTTTGACATTTGACAGTACACCTGACACAACCCAAGAACCAGACATGGAACCTGAGTTAGAACCTGATCCAGAACCAGAACCTGAGCCAGAACCGGAGATTGTAGCTGTAATAGAACCGATGCCAGTGCAAATACCTGTGCCAGAACCAAAACCAGAAAAGAAGCCTAAGAACAAGCCAAAAACACAATCCAAGCCAGAGTCTGCTCCACAGACTCTGCAACGACAGGAGAGTAAGGGGAACCAACTCCAGCAAAACCAAAAGTCTTCCAGTATGTATCGTAGCCAGAGCGAGATCAGGGCTGAAAAGGTTGAAGAAGTCCCAAAATCCTGGAGCAGTAGGCTGAGTATAGACTTGTCTGAAAAAACCTTCAGCTTTGGAGGCTTTGGCTCAACTTTACAGAGGGCCAAATCAGCTCTGGAAGTTGTCTGGAATAAGGGCTCTCAAAGTTCCAGTGCACCTGCTGAAGAGCCAAGTACTATCCCATTTATAGGCCGGTTCAGAACTATGTCTCAGTCAACAGCCAATGACTCCAGCACCACTATTGACTCTGATGTCTACAATGAACCCTTCTACTACAAAGCTGATGAAGATGAACAAAACACAGAGCAACCCGTGGACAATGAGACGCATTATGTTGAAGTGATGGAGCAAGTGCTAGCCACCCTTGAGAACAGAACAAATGCCAATGAGGCAGAGGAAGAGTACCAAGATGATGAGTACGAAGTCTCACAAGAATATGACATTTTGCAAGAAGGGAACCCAGTTTTGGAATATGACTGCAGCTTAGATGAGCAATACGATGAAGAATACAGCGAGGATTATGATGAAAACCAGATGACCGAGGACAGGGAGGAGTATGAGGCCATGATTGAATACATAGAAGAAACAGAGGACGCAGCAGATGAGGCTGATGAACAAGAGGAGGAAGAAGCAGAAGTTGAGGCAGAAGTGAAAGATATGGCACAGGCACCAGGATCGGAGGAGGACAAAGAAATTGTAACTCAGGAAGATGAAAACAAAAATGTCACAGAAACCCCGGCACCAGTGGAAGAACCAGCACCAAAGAAAAGGACACGGCCAACATTTAAAGAAGCTGCTTTGAGAGCATATAGGAAGCAGATGGCGGAGCTTGAGCAGCAGATACTGGCTGGAGGTAGGGACTTGCTAATTTGATCTCCAGATAATTATTCCATACAGATTAAAGAAGCAGGTTTTATGAAAAGTAATAATGATGACTTAGAATTTAAAAGACAAGTTTCCTTTTGTTTCCGGTTAATTTGTCAGGATGTTCTCTGTGGTCAGACTGCATGATTGTAAACCACAATGAAAGCAAAAAGCAGAAAGAGGGTCACTGACTGAAACATGTCTGAGTGGCTGTGCTTTAATGCTAGAAACCTCAGATTCTTTTGAAGGTAGTCCAGGAAAGAGCTAAACATTGATTGCAGGTGTTTGATGTGGAAGATGATATTGGACCTTTTAAATTTGTTATTGATTTGTGTGTCTGTCTGTTTGTGTGTGTGGTGGTGGGATAGCAGTATTATAATGTTTCAGTAAGTCAGAAATGATGTTGGTGGACAACAATGTAGCAGTGTTGCTAATGAGATGAAAATATGAACGTACCTTTACATTTCACATTTGAACGGAACCCTGTTGTGTTCTCCCCATTGGTGTGTTTTGTTAGGCAGGTGAGGCCACAGCAATAACACTTGGGTCTGAGAGCATCTTGGTTTGCTCCTTCATGAACTCTAGTACTGTTTGCTTGCTCAGAGAAAACAACTTGACTGTGAATCAAGCATGCTGTATGTTTTGGGTGGCAGCATTTTTTGTAGGTCTTGTAGTTGGTTAACTGAGCCGTGAAGTGCAAATTGAGCTTAAGGACTGCAGAAAATGTTCTCAAGAGTTCGACCAACAAATAAAAAGAGAAAATGAGCACTGGATGCGATACACAAAACATTTAAGGCTCATTATTGAAATCTCATCTCATTATCTGTAGCCGCTTTATCCTGTCCTACAGGGTCGCAGGCAAGCTGGAGCCTATCCCAGCTGACTACGGGCGAAAGGCGGGGTACACCCTGGACAAGTCGCCAGGTCATCACAGGGCTGACACATAGACACAGACAACCATTCACAGTCAATTTAGGGTCACCAGTTAACCTAACCTGCATGTCTTTGGACTGTGGGGGAAACCAGAGCACCCAGAGGAAACCCACGCAGACAACATGCAAACTCCACACAGAAAGGCCCTCGCCGGCCACGGGGCTCGAACCCAGAACCTTCTTGCTGTGAGGCGACAGCGCTAACCACTACACCACCGTGCCACCACCATTATTGAAATACTTATCAAATTATTTATTTAGTGCTGGCTGAGTGATTTTTGAGATTTCTATACACACATGGTCAAGGATTTATTTTTATTTGTAACCTTTTTCCATCCAACCAAAGAATAAAAAAGTGAAATTGGTATGTTTTCAGCCCTATGACAGCATCTTCTTGTTTCAGAAAACGAACCAAAGGTATCAGTTTTGCTTTGATTAGACCTTAGCATGGTGGTGTAGTGGTTAGCACTGTTGCCGCACATCAAGAAGGTTCTGGGTTTGAACCCAGAGGCCAACATGGGTCTTTCTGTGTGGAGTTTGCATGTTCTGTCTGTGTGAGTTTCCTCTTGGTGCTCTGGGTTCCCTCACAGTCCAAAGACATGCAGGTTAGGTTAATTGGTGGCAACTAAATTGACCATAGGTGTGGGTTGTTGTTTGTCTCTATGTGTTAGCCCTGCGATGATCTGGCGACTTGTCCAGAGTGTATCCTGCCTCTCACCCATAGTCAGCTGGGATAGGCTCCAGCTTGCTCACAACCCTGCACAGGATACGTGGTTATGGATAATGGATAGAACTTAGTAATACACTCAGTGACACAAAAGAACCATCCATTTAGTCAAATTGCAGCATCCATTGATGATATTCATTGATTTGGTGATTACTACTGAGAAAACGTATTTAATGGGTCACTACCAGACTCTGTGGTTTCCTTTCAGCCACAGATAGACTAATATCTGAATGCAAGGGCCAACTACTTTGTGTGAGAATAACAAACTTGACAGTATGCTTTGGTTGAGAGTACTTGAGCGGCGTGGAGTTTATTACAGTCAATCTAGGCAACAGGGGAATTTCCGCCCTGCCTTACTCACTCTACAATCTGCCAGCTCTTGACCTAGATATGAGACATACATTCAGAAAGCACAGTGACTTCACACTGCACGCTCTCATTCTCAGTAAGACTAGTGTTGGAATACTGCTCTGTTTTACAAATCAGACTCCAGCTTCACTATTTCCTCATACTGTATTTCCACTCTGATACACTGCAAAAATGATATCTTAGCAAGTGAAAATATCTTGAAAATAGTACAAACGATCTAGCATTTTCTATTAGAAGAATACGAGACACCAATTCTGAAATTATTAAACCTAGTTCTAGATTGCAACCAACTTATTCTAAGATGTCTTATCAAGTAAAAATATATCTGTCCATGCAGCAAGATAATTTCACTGGTATGAAGTAATTTTCTCCTCAAATTCAGTTTTCAATTTTTTGCAGTGGACATCTATCTCAACTCATTTAGGACCTGATAATTAGTTGATGAGTGGGTTATGAGAATTAGAATTGGGTATTTTAGAGCCGGCAAAGCATCGCAATACACTCTCCAGTGTTCAGTTAGCTCATAAACAATTAACCTTAATCAGGGGGAGTTTGAGGTTTTGTAGGAGTTAATTTAGCATGAGTGGATGTATGCTGATTAAAAGTTGCAGTGCTGTGGCCTACCAAACGGGTAAAACATAGGAACACACACCTTCCAAGCTGGCTATGGATGCTCTTCCTTGGATAGCCTAAAGATAACAATTTACACTCAAATCTCAATCACTGAACAGTTTGATATGAGAGACATAAAGTTAATACTCTAAAGATACTCATGCTCAAGTTCCTTTGCAACACCATTAACACTCTTTGACTAAATATCATACAGTTTCTGAAGAGTAATGATTTATGATCACACCATCAGAAGAGAGTTCCCTTGTGATTCTGGTTCTGATCTAGGTTTCTTCCTCATGTCACTTGAGGGAGTTTTTTCTTGCTTCTCTGTGAATGAGGGTGTGCATGGAGACCTGTAATGGACTGCCATCCCACCCAGGTTGTATTCCTTTCCAGTGTTTCCAGGATACACTCTGGATATACAACCACCCTGACCACCACCACCACTCTGACCAGAATAAAGCAGTTACTAAATATGAAAGAAAATTATTCAATTGTCATCACAGAGTGATCCAGCAGGTAGCTTTGCTGCCTCAGAACTCTATGGTTCCCAGGTCAATCCTGAGCTCAAATTTCTGGACATGTTCTGTCTATGTCTGATTGGGTTTCCTCCAGCTTCTCCAGTTTCCTTCCACAACCTCAAAACAGGTTGTAAGTGGATTGGTGAATATAAATTGGCCCTAGGTGGGAACATGTATCAAGAGCTGTATGCACAAAGTCCATCCATCCATCCATCCATCCATCCATCCATCTTCTACTGCTTATCCGAATCCGGGTCATGGGGGTAGCAGCCTAAGCAGAGCAGCCCAGACTTCCCTCTCCCTGGCCACCTCCACCAGCTCTTCCAGGGGAATACTGAGGCATTCCCCGGCCAGCTGAGAGATGTAATCTCTCCAGCATGTCCTGGGTCTGCCCCAGGGTCTCCTCCCGGTGGGGCATGCCCAGAAAACCTCCTTTGGGAGGCATCCAGGGGGCATCCTAACAAGGTGCCCGAACCATCTCAACTGACTCCTTTCAATGTGGAGGAGCAGCGGTTCTACTCTGAGTCTGTCCCAAACGACCAAGCTTTTCACCCTGTCTCTAAGGGAGAGCCCAGCCACCCTGTGGAGAAAACTCATTTCTACTGCTTGTATCTGCAATCTCATTCTTTCGGTCACTACCCATAGCTCGTGACCATAGGTGAGAGTGGGAACATAGATGGACCAGTCAATTGAGAGCTTTGCCTTGCAATGTATTAGCATCCCATCCAGTGTGTATACCCACTTTGCAGTTAAATAATTTTCCTTTATCTTTATGTTATGGCCAGGGTTTTGCCTGAACTGATAATCACATCACCAGTTTTTCCTTGGCTAATCAGACATAAGGTATGCCACCACACTTGCTGGAGCTGTTGGGGGTTAGGTCCCTTGAGCCAGTCTTGCTGGTACAGGGAATCAAACCAGCAACCTTTTGGTCCCAAAGCTGTTTCTCTAACCATTTGGTCATGGCTTCCCAAATCATCTTTAGTAACTGCTTTATCCTGGTCAGGGTGGTGGTGGATCCAGAGTCTATCCTGGGAACACTGGGAGGGAATATGACCTGGATGGGATGGTAGTACATTGCAGGACTCCATGCACACCCTCATTCACACAGTGTTCCCAGGATAGACTATGGATCCACTATGCCTAGGATGAAGCATTTACTAAAGATAAATGAATGAAAATAATTCTGTAATATTACAAGTCCCGAATATGCTTCCTTCCTTCAGATTATTCTGAATTTAGACTCAGCAGTCAGGCCACTGGACTCCTGATTATAAGGTTGTGAGTTTTAATCCCAGTGCCACCAAGCCTGAACAAAGCTCTTAACTGTCTCAAATGGATAAAAGCATCTGTGAACAAATGTTTCTTTCCAATGTACAATACCTCTTGCAAATCTGATAAACTGTATTCACCCCTGGTGTTTAATTTGCAAAGAGCTGGGAAGGATCCAGCACCTGACAGCACCTTTGAGCTTCATCATTTGCTATCGGTTGCCTGAAAATTATTTTAATGAGACCCTATGACTTATCTTGATGGCAAACACAACCCAGGTTCAACTCTAAAGAAAAGATTAATGCTAATCCCTGAAGTTGGAAAAGCACTGATTTATTCACTGGCAACAAGAGCAACTGAATTCAACAACTCTGAACTCTGTTTCTGCCAATGGCTGTCATTTAGCAGCACTGCTTTTCCTCCTCATGTGCAGCTAATTACAGCAGGAAATAACACAACCTCTCATGGCTGATCAAAAGAGATTGAGAGGAAGAAGGATGGAAAACCAGGATGTGAGAAAGTCTAACGGATAATGTTAAAGCTCTTCCAGACATTTGAAAAGCATTTTTGCAGCAAGGTCTCGAAGGAAGTGTTCTTCCAGGCAGTCTAATCATCACTCAGCTGCTACTGTATTCAGATGCTAATCCACAATCCCAAGGGAATTTTGCTAACCAGGTTAGACTTGCTCATAATATTCAGTCATTTCCGGAAGTATTGAAACAGCAAGGCCAATTCTTTTGTTTTGGGTAGACAGTGAAGACATTTGGGTTTGACAGCAAAAGATGAACATGGGACGATAGATCAGAATTTCAGCTTTCATTTCCAGCTCATGTGCTAGCTCTTCTTTCACCTGTTTGTATATTAGTGGGTTTTTTTTCCTCCATTTCTTATTCAAGAAGGCAATCTTTTCTCAAAACACCAATGGTGTGTAGGTGCGAGAACGCTTTTCTTCAACACAAAAAGTTGCATCATGATGATGTAAGCATAATCAGATCTACAATATTAAGCACAGTGTTATCCCATGCCAGCAAGGAAGTGGGGAGGGGGACAAACATACCTGGGCATGGTACAAGGCAACTGTGCTTAGTGTGAGTACACCCTAAATCTACCATTTTTATGCCTCTCCTGCGGAGTTGTTGACAGGTCAGGTATAATGCCTGCTACTGGTACCATCTAACCCAATACAACCTGCCACATGGATGGGTAGTCAACATCCAAACTAGCTCCCCTACCAGCGAATAGCTGGTGAAGAAGGTGGCACAAATATTTTATTGAGATAAAATGCATCCCACATTTTACGATTCCATAAATTGCTAAAGCGTGTAAGCAACAATATCACATGACCTACTTTTAACCAAAACAAGTCGGCATGGGCAAACGCTGCGGACTCGGCTCTCCCACCAGCTAAAAGCCAGTGGAAAAGAAAAGGAAAATCTGCCTAATGAGTACAACTGCAAGATAGAGCAAGGTTAGATGATGTGTGATTTTTCTGGACAGATAACTAAATCATTCTAGCTAGCGCTTACTGTAGCTCTCTTAGCCTGAGAATGCATGGTCTCGACTCCACAGTAGCACGTTTGGAGTTCTACACCTAATGTTTTGATCTTACAGAGAAAGAAACAAGAACACAAAAGCAGGAACAGAGAAAAGATATGCATATTCGTCGTTTGTTTCACAGATCTATTCGTGAATGTCAATCACAAATTACATTCCTGCGACTCAAACTCTCAGAGGTCGATGCAGAGTCACGATGTTTTCCCTGTGTCGCCATCTCAGTGTGACGCAGTTCCATAGTTATGCTAATTAGTTAAAGCTCCTCACGTTCGGCTGTTTCCTGTTTCCGTAGGGCCGTACTGTTTACCTCAAGAGGGTCCCAAAATGGAGGAAAGTGACCCTCAGGACATCAAAATGATCACATCCCATCCGCATGATATTGGTCTTGTGAGACAGAAAAAAATGCCATGCACAATTTTTTTTTTTCAAAATTCAGATGACTTTTCAGTCAGCACATTTATTTCTCATCTCATCTCATTATCTCTAGCCGCTTTATCCTTCTACAGGGTCGCAGGCAAGCTGGAGCCTATCCCAGCTGACCACGGGCGAAAGGCGGGATACACCCTGGACAAGTCACCAGGTCATCACAGGGCTGACACATAGACACAGACAACCATTCACACTCACACCTACGCTCAATTTAGAGTCACCAGTTAACCTTACCTGCATGTCTTTGGACTGTGGGGGAAACCGGAGCACCCGGAGGAAACCCACGCGGACACGGGGAGAACATGCAAACTCCACACAGAAAGGCCCTCGCCGGCCACGGGGCTCGAACCCAGGACCTTCTTGCTGTGAGGCGACAGCGCTAACCACTACACCACCGTGCCGCCAGCACATTTATTTATTTATTTATTTATTTATTTTAATGCAGACTGTATCAGAAGTACATTCATGAGAAATTCATATGAATTTGGATGAGATGGTGATGTTGATAGATTCCATTTGATTTCAGATGGCTGTAAGTAAAAATTACAATCCTGAAACTTAACTTTCAAAGATTTTTTTATTAAAAAAATTATTAGTATGGATAATTACAAATTTGCGAATGTGAAAGTGTTGAATTTAATCAAGTTTTAATTTTCACTGTTGGAAAGCACAAACTAAAAAGTTGGTTATAAGCTAGATAGAAGTAGAGGAGGTGCAAATGTTGTGATTAGAGTTTTTTTTTTTTAATTATTACCGTATTCGTAACAGTATTTTGTACGTAGTGGCTATTATGTATGCTCTTATAGGAAAAAGGTTAAGTCTCGAAGCGTAACTATCCAGATAAGCTAATAATAAATTTTAATCTAAAAGTGTGCCAGGATGAGCTGCACCTTACTTAAACATTCACCATATTATGGAAATTTGCCAGTTAGTATGCAGGTTAATGATCCACATATAGGATTTACAGCCTTTCGAATGACACCGATCATTAAACTTGAATTGATCATTAAATAAATGTGAAACGTGCATAAAGCATGTGTATCCGCACACCTGTCACTTTCAAGGCTTATGATTTTATCAATATACGACTTATTGAAAATCTCCTCACAGCCTTTCGGAAAAATCCATCCATCCATCCATCCATCCATCCATTATCTGTAGACGCTTATCCTGTTCTATAGGGTCATGGGCAAGCTGGAGCCTATCCTAGCTGACTATGGGCGAGAGGCGGGGTACACCCTGGACAAGTCGCCAGGTCATCACAGCCCTTTGGAATATAATTCTGTTAATTGCTTGGCGTTTGTAAGCAAACACTAACAAGGTGAATATTATCCTCCACTCTGAAGCTGGAGGTCCAGAGATCGACCTGGGCAAGGATGAGACAGCTTCCAGATCACTAAATAAACAAGAGATTTTACTTAAACTTTCACAAGGAGAGGTTTTAAATGCCAAAATAAATTCTGACACAAGTGGGTGCGGAGGCGTGGCTTAATGCACATTTTATTAATAGACATTCACTTGTACAAAGCACACACACACACACATATAGTATAGTCAGCTTGTTCCTGGGATTTAAAAAAAAATCTATTTTATGTTATATAAGTAGGCATATCAGGTGAAAATTCAAATTCAATCCAATTTGCTTGAAACTGCGCTCACTGAATTCAGAATTGGATGCAGAACAACATACTTATGACAGAATTAAAATATATTTATCCGTTCTTGAGATATTACAAATCAAAGATTTAAAAAAAAAATTCTTAATTTTTACAAAACTGCCGTAATATTCTGTATGAGGGTCACATGGTCCAAAACGGGCCTCATTAACCAATGATGTTTTTTCTTCATAACTTTTCTATTTTTCCAAGATATTTACATGGAAATTGGAAGCACATAGATGGTTGGATACTGAATACGAAGCTTGAAAATGAGTAAAAACAAATGATGCAAATTGGTATTTAATTACTATCAATTATGCTAATTAGGTAAAACCATTAAATTGATACACTCTCTTCTTCAAAGTTTCACCAAATGGCTTTATTTGTGAATATAAAGCTGATCTTAACTCTCATTTATACATCACAAAGAAGGAGAAATCAATGGTAATTATAAAATATACATAAATAAACACTGTCATTCACATCTACCATTCTCTATCAAATTAAAAAAAAAAACTAATAAAAGATTATTTATAATCCCCTCTTTGTGCTCTGTAGGCCTTTGTATTTCTCAAAAGTAGGGCCTACTCGTGTTTATATGAAAGAATATAAAAGATTATTTCGATTAATATTCACAGCTTTCAAGGCGAACCTTGAAAAAACTGTCTGATCCACATCCAGTAAACAATTCACATTAACTGAACTGAAACTGACACTCGCGTTTCTGACTTTTGTTTTTTTTTAATCTCATTCTGACACTTAAGAGCGCCATATTTTTCATCAAAACAACTCCAGTTATATTCTAAAATAGTTATTTATTTACATGAATCAGTCTGATTGGAAAAAAAAAAACAAGTAGGTAAAGCTATGAAAGCTCACTTCAAAGTCTCGTGTGAATTATAACATCAAAACTAGCAGAGGGAAAATTTTGCCGAATCCTTCATCAGAAACAGTGAGAGCAAGAAAACATCCCTATAAGTGATCCGATTGATATTGACGAGTAATCCAGTGGGAAACCGATCAGGAAAGAGAGAGAGAGAGAGAGGGAGAGAGAGCCTGACTGCTTCTAATGGTTGAACATGGTATTATAGATTAGCACTGGTTTAGATGACACCAGTTTGATTTGTATTATAGCCCATTTTATAAATCTGTGCTATTAATGATTTAAAAATGTGATAATTTAGACCTTCAGTCTCTACACAGTATTAATTCCAGAAACTAATTTTAGTTTTTAGGTTTTTGACAAAAATAAACAAGAGCTCTAGATGTATTTTACTCATTTATTATTAGTTTGCATTTAGATTTATGAGATTCATGAACTACAGCAATTTTAGTTAGATTTCAAATTCCCCATTTAAATTTTAAGTTTCCAAAACGTAAATGAATAAAAACTAATAATTAAAAAGTGTGAATTCCTCTTTAGATGAACTGCTGCATCATTTTATCTTTGTTATGTGCTGGCTAAATGAAAAGAACACGCAGCTACGACATGCAGGGACATTTGCACGTTTTACGCATTTATAATTTAAAAACAAGCTTGATGCCATTTTTTATTAAATACGTAATGTATAAAATGGCGGCACGGTGGTGTAGTGGTTAGCGCTGTCGCCGCACAGCAAGAAGGTCCGGGTTCGAGCCCCGTGGCCGGCGAGGGCCTTTCTGTGTGGAGTTTGCATGTTCTCCCCGTGTCCGCGTGGGTTTCCTCCGGGTGCTCCGGTTTCCCCCACAGTCCAAAGACATGCAGGTTAGGTTAACTGGTGACTCTAAATTGAGCGTAGGTGTGAATGTGAGTGTGAATGGTTGTCTGTGTCTATGTGTCAGCCCTGTGATGACCTGGCGACTTGTCCAGGGTGTACCCCGCCTTTCGCCCGTAGTCAGCTGGGATAGGCTCCAGCTTGCCTGCTACCCTGTAGAACAGGATAAAGCGGCTAGAGATAATGAGATGAGATGTTTAAAATAAATTCATTCACATTGAAAAGGAAATGAAAAATATATATATTTTGCTCATTTATATGTTTATATTTTTCTTGTTATGGTCTTGAGCCAAATCATGCGAGAGGTCCTGGGTTCAAATCCCAGACAAGCCCCCATTATGTTACAACCTGGCTCAAGACTGTAACAAAAAAGAAGGATACACATTTTTAAATTAGAAAATGCAAGAATTTATTGGAATAAACATAAACAAAACTCAAACTGAAGAAAGAGTTAAAGGCAAGCAAATTAATGCAAAAAAATTATAATAATAAAAAACCCACAAAACAAGAGGGCCCAAAAAGAACAGCTGCCACCTGTCCCTTTCTTTTTTTTCTTTCTTTCTCTTCTCTCTCTCTCTCTCTCTCTCTCTCTGATATCTGCGAAACTGATCTTATATAGAGACTGTACCAGGTGAGACAGGCCTCAGGTGAGCAGGTGGGAGGAGCCAAGACAAAATAGGAAAACCAAATGAGCCCAGAGATCATTACATTCTTCTTCTTCTTCCTCTTCTTCTTATTCTTATTATTAGTTCCTGTTACATTATTTTCATGATACAAATATATATATATATATTGCCCTGTTTGAAATTGAAAGAAAATGAACAACCTCAGAAAGAAATTGAGGTAAATCACACCAAAATTAAAACATGGGGAAAAAGGAAAACCACTCCATAAAATGTTTACGGCTCTTCGCTTACAAATTATAGCATAACATTTGGTGGCGATGTGATAATGGACTAATATACAGTACATCACACTTACAAATATCTACACACATCAGTGGTGGGTTTCCCCAAAGCGTCTTAACGCTAAGTGTTCATTGTGCTGCTTGCTCTACCATTTAACCATGATCATTGTGCTGTGATGCTTTTGGAAAACTCAGGTCTGGCCTAGGTGTTATCTAGATACCTGTCGAGCTGTCTTTTTGATGGCCAATACTAGAAGTCGACAGGTCATTTTATGCAACGACGGGCTTCAAAATTCCCATTCAGAAATCCTTTGGAGTGCATTGTGCATGCGCTTGGGACCCAGTCATCTCATCTTATCTTATTATCTTTAGCCACTTTATCCTGTTCTACAGGGTCGCAGGCAAGCTGGAGCCTATCCCAGCTGACTACGGGCGAAAGGCGGGGTACACCCTGGACAAGTTGCCAGGTCATCACAGGGCTGACACATAGACACAGACAACCATCCACACTCACATTCACACCTACGGTCAATTTAGAGTCACCAGTTAACCTAACCTGCATGTCTTTGGACTGTGGGGGAAACCGGAGCACCCGGAGGAAACCCACGCGGACACGGGGAGAACATGCAAACTCCGCACAGAAAGGCCCTTGCCAGCCACAGGGCTTGAACCCGACCCTCTTGCTATGAGGCGACAGCGCTAACCATTACACCACTGTGCCGCCCCTGGACCCAGTCATATACACCCCAAATTTGCTTCAATATTTTAAGTTTTCCAAAGCATGCCCCTGGACCCCCCTAGCAGGCTCCCCCACCGACACCCTTCTCTCAATTTCTAGATCACACCCTGGGCCTGGTCTCTCACATGAGTTTCTGTGAAAGGTGCTGGCCAACATTGTACCATCCTCTTCACAGGTGGTTGCTCTTCCACAGTTTCTTTTCTTCACAGTGCAAATGTCTGATCCAGCTTCTTTCTGACACAAACTCCAACAGATAAGTTTTTTTTTTCTTTTGCTTCTATGTCAAGTTCACTTCTTACTGCCTTAAGAGAATCTTCATTCTGTCCATCTGGAAAATTAGGCAAGATGTTTGTTTCACTTCTTTTAGACCTTTTGATGTTCCTTCTTGATGGCTCCTCTTCCTGATAATATCCTTCTCTTTCTGTTGCTGTTCACTATAACATCAGCCATTCCTGATCTTCTTAGTTTTGTGCAGAAATGCCCTAGTCTGGTTAATACCAGACCATATCACAAGTGAAATATGGTCTGGAATCCGCCTATTGAATTTCTCGTAGGGGAGGTGTGGTTTACGATTGTCAACGTCCGTTTATTGGACGTTGCGAATGTCTTTCATTTGGCGTATATGTAGCCCATGGCCAATCATGGCAGTTGTACCCGGTGACATAGTTAAAGCGACGAAGAAGAGAAGGAAAGAGAAAGAGAAGGCAAAACAAAAATAGGAAAACAATGGCACCGAACGATTACTGCCGTTTGTGCAAGACAAATATGAAAGAAGCTGGACCCTCGCTCGCCGCCATGTTAAATGTGATCCGTAAACAGTCCCAAATAAACTACAAGCTTCCGTTTGTCGAGTAGTACGCGTCACCGTCTTTCCACCCCTTCCCACTCTCTGATTGGCTCCCTAACTCAGGTGAGCCTTTAGACCGTAGTTTCCATGCTGTCTTTTCAGATCGGAACGATTGTGCAAAGCAGCATGGGATTTCCCAGGCTAGAAATTCCCCATTTTAAATTTAAAACGTTTTCCATCCACTAAACCCGGTGTGTGAAGTCTTACTTCAGTTAAACAGGGATGCGTCTTGATAAATGCAGCTGCCATGGCAGTAAATTGTTCATCATGGGTGTATGACATTTAATTATGCATGGCCTATTCAAGAAGTCTCTCCAACATCACGTGTTTCATGTACAGAGAAATTTACAGCCAAGTGCCATCGTTCTTGTGAGCAAGGTCTCCTTGTCTTTGTTAAAAATTTATGTCCACAGATAATTCTGGAATTTCAAATTTACAGAGCCAAGGATCCTGCTAAATAATTGGGGACTCTCTGCTTCTTCGGGAAAATATTTGTGTCACAGGTGCTTGGTGAAGGTGATATGCTAGAGGCTGGGGTATCTTCAGGCATCTTAAGATCTTAAGCACAACTGACCACTGTTGCAGCCCTTCAAGCTGGAATGACATTGGAATTGGATTGGAATGTCATTGGACATGGTCACTGGATTGGAATGACCAATGACCATGCACTTACATCACTTGTGGTTCCTCTTATGCTGGGAGAGAACGTACTCTGAAGTAGGAGCTAAAAGAGTCCCTCAAATGGTGTTCTAAGAACTACAATCTTTCTCAGTTCCTGCAGTGTGGACACACTAAGAATGATGAAAATGTTTCTCTGGTCTGAGATCATCAATTGGTTTGCAATAAACACTATGTTTGTACTGTGATGATCTGGCAACTCGTCCAGGGTGTACTCTGCCTCTTGCCCATAGTCAGCTGCGATAGGCTCCAGCTTGCCCGCGACCATGCACAACATCAGTGGTTATGGATAATGGATGGATGGACTGTATCTGTATTACACACGCTCCTGCAAAAAAAAAAAAAAAAACATATAAGCAGCATATTTAATCCCATCAACGCTTAGTCTTCTTCTTTCACCTGCTCCCACTAGGAGTCACCACAGCAGATCATGATCTGCATATTTGATTTGGCATAGGTTTTACACCTTCCTGATACAACCCTCCCCAGTCTATCCCAGCATTAAATGTTCAGTGGGTTGTGCAACTCAAGTAGCTGTTTATTTTTACCAAATCTGCATGTTTTTGGATTGTGGGAGGAAACCAGAGCAAACCCATGCAGAAAGGTCCCCATTGGCTGTGAGATTTGAACCTGGAACCTTCTTGCTGTGAGGTGACAGTGCTAACCACTGCACCACCATGCCACCCCTCATCAACACTTACAGTAGTGATGTTGTTAAAAGGACTGCATTGTGTTTACCATACCTCTGCTGTACAAAATCCTGGAAGTTCCCAGCAAATTAAGTGAACATTGCACTTTTTACCATTTGTATTTGTAATTCTGGCTTAAAAAATGAAGCTGAATCTAAGTGGTATGCCACCACTTTCTGATGTCATCTAGCCAAAGTCAGAGCAACATTTTGAATGCATGAGAGTGGGGGGCAACAAACATCCCAGTTTACCAAAACACTCTATGCCTGAGGACCCTCCAGATCTACTCCTTTCTCAAATAAAACAGCTAGTAACAAAAGGCTTGACTAAACAGATATGTTTTCAGACAAGTCTTAAACAGTGAGACTGTGTCTGAATCTCAGCTACTGATTGGAAGGCTGTTCCATAACTGTGGGGCTTTGTAAGAAAAGGCTCTGCCCCCGATGTAGCCTTCACTATTCAAGGTACCAACAAATAGCCTGCACCTTTTGATCTAAGTAGGCATAACAGACCAGAAGTTCTCTCAGGTACTGTAGTGCAAGACCATTCAGTGGTTTAAAGGTCAATAGCAGGGGTGGACAAAGTACCCAACTTCATTACTTAAGTCAAAGTACAGGTACCGCTGGTCAAATATTACTCCAGTACAAGTGAAAGTTGTCCAGTCAAATTTTTACTTAAGTTAAAGTACTAAAGTACTAGCTTTTAAAAATACTTAAGTATTAAAAGTACATTTTCTGTCAACACATTGTTGTATTATTGTCACAACACTTACAAGACCTAATGCCTCTGAAACAATTGACTGGATTCACTGACTAGCTTGTAGAACTTGTAGAATAAACACCTGGTAGAATGTTACAAAATGAAACACAACTGAACTGAAAAAGAACCACTGTCATTTTCAGGTTGTTGTTTATTTATTTTTTTTGTAACATTCTTCCCGGGCGGCACGGTGTTGTAGTGGTTAGCACTGTCGCCTCACAGCAAGAAGGTCTGGGTTCGAGCCCTGTGGCCAGCGAGGGCCTTTCTGTGTGGAGTTTGCATGTTCTCCCCGTGTCTGCGTGGGTTTCCTCTGGGTGCTCCGGTTTCCCCCACAGTCCAAAGACATGCAGGTTAGGTTAACTGGTGACTCTAAATTGAGCGTAGGTGTGAATGTGAGTGTGAATGGTTGTCTGTGTCTATGTGTCAGCCCTGTGATGACCTGGCGACTTGTCCAGGGTGTACCCCGCCTTTCACCCGTAGTCAGCTGGGATAGGCTCCAGCTTGCCTGCGACCCTGTAGAACAGGATAAAGCAGCTACAGATAATGAGATGAGATGAGACATTCTTCCCCACCCCCACAAAGCAGCATGGTAGTGTTCTGACCCAGCCCTGGCAGTGAGTGCACATATGTATGTGTATGTTAATCAGGAAGACAGTGGAATAGCTGTAAGTGCAGCTTGCTCAGAAAATAAAAATGACAATCCAGCCTGCTTAAAACCCAGGTCCACACCTCAAGCTTAAAGTGCATATCACGGGTAAATTCAGGAGCAAGATCAATGTAATTCTCCTGTTTTATATTAAACTTTGGTCAAATATCTGTCACATTTTGCATTTTGTGCATTTTTTTTTCCCTTGCGCAATACCAGAAAAATTCAGTTGAAATCAAGCCATTTGAGGCGAATTGGTGCGCCTCTGAAAAAACTTGGCGTTTGGATTTCCCGGGAAACATTGATTTTTGTGACGTCGCGTGCGGGACGCCTCTCTCTGAATCCTACGTCAGCGCTGGTTTGTTTATGAGAAATAGACCTGGTGGTTTTCTGCAAATTTCTTCAACGTTATCACGTAATTATTAAAATGGTTAACAGATGTATTGTAGGAGGGTGTAGCAACACCAATCTTGATGGGATTAGTACTCATCGTTTCCCAAAAGTCCGGACAATGAGAGAGAAATGGGAGCGCTTGGTCTACACAGGCTGTGCACTGAAACCGTGCAAAGCTCGCGCAGCCTGCTGGCGCTTCCGCAGGTAACGTCACAAATCTGGCTCCAGACTCCCTTGGGATTTTTCCAGACGCATTTTTTTTTTCTGCTGTAGACAGATGGCCTTGTGCAAAATTACCCTTCTGGATGAGTGTGTAAAGGGACAGACTTTCATATAAAAAAAAAAACGAAATTGGTCCAGAATATGCACTTTAATAACTGCACAACAGCCACACTGCTTTAAGCAAGACAAAAAAACGCAAAATGCAAGACCATCATCTGACATCAAAACAAAAAATGCCAACAATTTATTGTGACTGACTAGTACGGTACAATACTGTTCTTCTCACAGGTCGTATGTGAGCACACATGTGCAAGTGTGTGTATTAATGCACATATGAATCTGCCTGTGGAATCATGGTGGTTTAATGTTAAGCTAGCTAATCAGTGAAGCTCCACCTGACATACAAGCAAAATCTTTTCAAACTCGAAATCATATTGGGTAGCTAACATTACTAGAAAAGAAAGATTTCTACATTCTGTTTATTTGGAAAGATTATGCTAAAACAGTTCTGAAAGCACTTCAGAAAACTTAACATTATTCATGTTAGCGTAACTCGGTTTTTACATGCTAACTAACGGTGTCCAAGTTGACTAGCTATGTGTTAACATTAGCTGTAGACAAGGCTGTGGCAACTTGGCAGGCAAATCCATAGAAAATCATTTGACTTAAGCCTAGGTCACAACCGGACGTATGATTTTTTTGGCCGTGCGATTTTTGGCGTTTCCCAAATCGCTGCGTTTTTTTTGTTCGTGGAGAAAAACGCATGTTGGCCGTAAGTTTGTCTTGCAACCTAAAAAAAACGTAAGCGCCCGTAGAGTTTGTTTGACATGACAAAGAACCTCTGCGGCCGGTCTGCGGCCAGTCTACGGCTCGAAAATCAGCACGTCACACGCACAACTCTGTGCGTTTCTTGCGTTTTTTGCACGTAGACCGGCCGTAGGAGCACGTACGGCCGGTTGTGACCGAGGCATTACCAGACTGCATAGTTATTGCAACATTACCGCTAGTTCTAAAAGCACAGACAACTTCGTTGCAAGCTTTCTTTTGGAATAAAATGTTTACATCCCTCAATATGCTTCCGCAGGTCGGATGATACATTTTTGTAGATTGTGATGTGCTCCGTTTTAGGCAAACAAGACAAACATTTAAAATTAAATGACTAATTAATCCTTTCAGAAAACTGAAAAATGGGTTCTAGCTATAGCCATGAGTGTGTGCATTCTCCAGAAGAACTGCCTCCTTCCATTCTGCCATCAGCTGATCGTGTTCAAATAACGCTGCAGAGAAATCATTGAACTTGATTTTATACAGTCTATATATGGACGTGACGTGACCCTAGTGATTACTGATCGGCTTTCTCAGTGTCACCTGTGAAAAAAACAATCAAGCTTTAGAAAAGAAAAGAAAGAACATCCACTTTCAAAGCTGCTTCATAGTAATGAGGACCTTAATATAAATGTAGTGGAGTAAAAAGTATGATATTTGTCTTTCAAATGTAGTGAAATTAAAGTCATAAGTTTCCCAAAAAATAATATTCAAGTAAAGTACAGATACTCAAAAAGTGTACTTAAGTACAGAACTCAAGTAAATGTACTTCGTTGCTGTCCACCTCTGGTCAATAGTAGTATTTTATAATCAATATGAAAATTGGGCGGCACGGTGGTGTAGTGGTTAGCGCTGTCGCCTCACAGCAAGAAGGTCCGGGTTCGAGCCCCGTGGCCGGCGAGGGCCTTCCTGTGTGGAGTTTGCATGTTCTCCCCGTGTCCACGTGGGTTTCCTCCGGGTGCTCCGGTTTCCCCCACAGTCCAAAGAGATGCAGGTTAGGTTAACTGGTGACTCTAAATTGAGCGTAGGTGTGAATGTGAGTGTGAATGGTTGTCTGTGTCTATGTGTCAGCCCTGTGATGACCTGGCGACTTGTCCAGGGTGTACCCCGCCTTTCGCCCGTAGTCAGCTGGGATAGGCTCCAGCTTGCTTGCGACCCTGTAGAACAGGATAAAGCGGCTACAGATAATGAGATGAGATGAATATGAAAATTGAGTGGGAGCCAATGCAGTGTGGATAAGATATTGATGTGATCATATCTCCTAGTTCTAGTAATGACTCTCGCTGCTGCATTTTGAACTAACTGGAGCTTGTTTATGGTCCTACAGGAACACCCAGACAGTAAGGCATTACAATAATCCAACTTCGAGGCAATAAAATCATGAACTAGTTTTTATGCACTGCCGTGATATTATATTCCTTATCTTAGCAATATTTCTGAGATGAAAGAAAGCTATCAAATGAAAGTCTGTGGTCATTAACCACACCAAGGTCTTTTACTGCTGTACATGATGAAACAAAAGTAAAGTTTGACTATGCTTATTGACAAACTCCACAGGTTCCACAACAGCAAATTATTTTGCAAAGAAAGATGCTTTCGTTCTGGAAGTTGAAAGAGACCCTCCTGTCTCAGAGGGTGCTTCAGAAATGCATTTGTCTCAGTACCAGCTCTCGCTATCTCCCTGACAAGAGTACTCGGAATATCAGGGTCATAGTGTTTGAGGATCTCCTCAAAGCCAAAATACACTAATAGTTTTGAAAGTACAATTAATTGACTGAACATCATGTTCAGGAACAATGATGCTCCAGATGGAAATCCAAGTCCTGAAGATCAGTATCTGCAATTTTCTCTTCTTCAATAGTTATGTCATCAACAGCTAGAACAGCTCTCGTCAAAAGGCCGTGAAACTATTTCTGGTTTTAACGGCATGCTAGCATCCATAGATCTCTGATTATGATTTCTACTCTTGTGTGCATTAAAAGTAGAGTAGACATTTGTTGCAAAATCATAATCCATATAAGGGCAGTGGAGTCTTTGGAATAATTTCAGACGCTTGTGTAAATGTGTCAGAAAGTCTTGTTCAGTCCACGGCTCCTTAAATTCCCATAGCTGACAATGAAATATTTGCGTATAATCTTTTTTTTTTTACAGGAGTGATCTGGCTGTGAAATATGCATAAATGGACTTTCAGAATATTAAATGAGTTGAATGTCTGTAGGCAGTGTTGATGAAGGCGTCGTAGTGGAGAAGTTCTAGTAAAACGGCCATACTTTAATCTGTGACGCTTCAGTAGCCGACCTCATTTGGAAGAGATAAATGTGCAGAACTTACATACTTTCTGTATTCCTTTTTACAACTTAGAAAGCAAGAAAGAAAGAGAATGACTCATTAGCCTGCAATATTAAGTAAGGGTTACTGGCTGCAGATAACTAACCCAGTTTAAAACCTAACTGCGGTTTGCTGGTTAGTTACTGAACAATCATTATCTAATGCAACAACACAATTTAATTAAATTTAATTTAACACAAATTAATTTAATTAGCAGCATGTAAAATGTATAAAATTATATGATACACTGTAAAAAATGTCCGTAGACTTAACAGTGAATTTACAGTGGTGCTTGAAAGTTTGTGAACCCTTTAGAATTTTCTATATTTCTGCATAAATATGACCTAAAACATCACCAGATTTTCACACAAGTCCTAAAAGTAGATAAAGAGAACCCAGTTAAACAAATGAGACAAAAATATTATACTTGGTCATTTATTTATTGAGGAAAATGATCCAATATTACATACCTGTGAGTGGCAAAAGTATGTGAACCTTTGCTTTCAGTATCTGGTGTGACCCCCTTGTGCAGCAATAACTGCAACTAAACGTTTGCGGTAACTGTTGATCAGTCCTGCACACCGGCTTGGAGGAATTTTAGCCCGTTCCTCCGTACAGAACAGCTTCAACTCTGGGATGTTGGTGGGTTTCCTCACATGAACTACTCGCTTCAGGTCCTTCCACAACATTTCCATTGGATTAAGGTCAGGACTTTGACTTGGCCATTCCAAAACATTAACTTTATTCTTCTTTAACCATTCTTTAGGAGAGCTACTTGTGTGCTTAGGGTCGTTGTCTTGCTGCATGACCCACCTTCTCTTGAGATTCAGTTTATGGACAGATGTCCTGACATTTTCCTTTAGAATTCACTGGTATAATTCAGAATTCATTGTTCCATCAATGATGGCAAGCCGTCCTGGCCCAGATGCAGCAAAACAGGCCCAAACCATGATACCACTACCATGTTTCACAGATGGGATAAGGTTCTTATGCTGGAATGCAGTGTTTTCCTTTCTCCAAACATAACGCTTCTCATTTAAACCAAAAAGTTCTATTTTGTTCTCATCCGTCCACAAAATTTTTCCAATAGCCTTCTGGCTTGTCCTCGTGATCTTTAGCAAACTGCAGACAAGCAGCAATGTTCTTTTTGGAGAGCAGTGGCTTTCTCCTTGCAACCCTGCCATGCACACCATTGTTGTTCAGTGTTCTCCTGATGGTGGACTCACGAATATTAACATTAGCCAATGTGAGAGAGGCCTTCAGTTGCTTAGAAGTTACCCTGGGGTCCTTTGTGACCTCGATGACTATTACACGCCTTGGAGTGATCTTTGTTGGTCGACCACTCCTAGGGAGGGTAACAATGGTCTTGAATCTCCTCCATTTGTACACAATCTGTCTGACTGTGGATTGGTGAAGTCCAAACTCTTTAGACATGGTTTTGTAACCTTTTCCAGTCTGATGAGCATCAACAACGCTTTTTCTGAGGTCCTCAGTTCATGCCATGATACACTTCCACAAACATGTGTTGTGAAGATCAGACTTTGATAGATCCCTGTTCTTTAAATAAAACAGGGTGCCCACTCACCCAATTGTCATCCCATTGATGGAAAACACCTGACTCTAATTTCACCTTCAAATTAACTGCTAATCCTAGAGGTTCACATACTTTTGCCACTCACAGATATGTAATATTGGATCATTTTCCTCAATAAATAAATGACCGAGTATAATATTTTTGTCTCATTTGTTTAACTGGATTCTCTTTATCTACTTTTAGGACTTGTGTGAAAATCTGATGATGTTTTAGGTCATATTTATGCAGAAATATAGAAAATTCTAAAGGGTCCACAAACTTTCAAGCACCACTGTATGTAAAATCATGACATAAAAAAACTGTAAATACAAAAACAATGAAGCAGTGTGTAATTTACATCAATATACTGTAAAACTCCTAACCAAACACCACTGTTAATTTAACAGTAAGAATATGTTGAATTGATCATATTTTTTTGTAGAATTTACAAATTGTTGTAGTTTAAACACAGACAAACTGTAAATGGGTCAGTCCATGAAATGGGGTTACCAAAATCTGACATAGAGGGAGTCACTTAAAACAATTTACAACTGAAAACAACTTTTATTTCCATGAAGCATTGACCATATAAGAAAATATAACATAGTTGTTAAGATAACTCCTGCTCTACAATGTATGATAAAATCCATAAATATTTACCCGGTTGCTAATGTAATAAGGACACGACAGTGAATAGTGTCTGAAAACATAAACAAGTCAAAATCTTCCCGTCAAAACAGGCGATCAGATTGTCGGCGTTGTGACAAATGTTTAGCTGTAAGATGATATCGTCGTGTTATACAAGTCACAATAACATAGTAGACTTCCTTATCACATAATATCACTAACTGTTGGTCGAACGCAACATGGTTTTAAGCGTAACTTTGCTGGACACGCTGATAATATCACCTACCTGCTCTTGCTGGCCGCCATTTTGATGCCATTGATAGCGACGAGAGCACGTGTTGTGGCGTGTGAGATCCCGCGAGAAGTTATCTCGCGTCAGTTCAGCTGACCTAGATTGAGTAAATAGGTCTCGCAGGTTGTGAACGAACCAGGAAGTGAGTGGACGCTAAGTTAGGATGTGAGAAAAAAAACATCGATAATTTCTTTTATTGCCGTTTGTTTAAATTTCTTTCTACCTACATCGTTTTATAGTATATTCTTCTTTATATTAAAAACATCAATCATGATTTCAACTCGTTTTATCGTTTTTTATAAGCCTGGTTTCTAACGTAACACGGTAGGACATCACAATGTTACGTTCACAACCTATTTTTAGTGGATGAATTCGAAGCTAAATAGTTTATAGAACCTTCTTAACTTTATTATGTGAGTCTAAAACTAAATTGCAAGTACCATGAAACTAATTTTATTGAAATTCTCAGAAAGTAATGAAGGTTTTTATTTAAGCTCAAAGTCAGCAAATATTCCATGTCACAAAAAACGTGTCATCCGTGTCCAGTCACAGGGGAAGAAAATGTTTCACATTTCTTTATTTCAAAAGAAAACTTCATTTTTTTATTTATTTTATTTCTTCAAACAATATTTATGGATAATCTGCTAAATATTTCCTTAAATCATGGAAATTAAAGATGAAATGATTATGTAAACCCGGACTAATGAAAAGTAACATCATTTCATGGACTGACCCAATACTAAAACAGAATGTGATAGTTAAAATTACATCATTGCCCTGTTAAAAAAATTTAAAAAAATGTCAGTAGAGGCTCTCCGGCACATTTCGTAAAACTCTAAATCAAATAAAATATCTGTCTAGTAGATCATTGCTTGTAACCATCATTTTACATTGAATCCCGGTGAAATGTTCATGCAATCATTGTTTATTGTACAATGAATATCTGTAAAATTAACAGTTATGCGTTGATTATTGTACATTGAATACCTGTAAAACTTACATTTAGTTATCATTAATTGTACATGGAATCCCAGTGAAATGTACAAGTTATTCTGTAATGTTGTTTACATTTCACTGTATTTTTAACAGGATTATTCTGGCAACCACAGCTGCCAGTATTTTTCCGTAAAAACAACGGATTTTTTTTTTTTTACAGTGTAGAGTGACTGAATATTAACTTTATTTCATCTGCTAAACAGAGGAAAGGTGGTTAATCCACATTCACTAGCAGTTTTGCATTTCAACCAACAGTTGCTAGCAGAGGCGATTCTAGAGTCTGTTGTGGCCCCAAGCAAAAATTTCCAGGAGGCCCTTCTGGCCAGCGTTCATCACCAATATGTTATAAATAATCTGACACCAACGAAAAATGTATGAAATCAAAAGTTTTTTTTTTTTTAAATTCCAAATGTGAAAATACAAATGGTAAAGAACAATAAAAACAATAAAAAACAAAATAAATAAGCCCTCTGTGTGGAGTTTGCATGTTCTCCCCGTGTCCGCGTGGGTTTCCTCCGGGTGCTCCGGTTTCCCCCACAGTCCAAAGACATGCAGGTTAGGTTAACTGGTGACTCTAAATTGAGCGTAGGTGTGAATGTGAGTGTGAATGGTTGTCTGTGTCTATGTGTCAGCCCTGTGATGACCTGGCGACTTGTCCAGGGTGTACCCCGCCTTTCGCCCGTAGTCAGCTGGGATAGGCTCCAGCTTGCCTGCGACCCTGTAGAAGGATAGAGCGGCTAGAGATAATGAGATGAGATGAGATAAATAAGCCCTCGGGCCCTGACTTTCGGGGGGCCCCTGGGCCAGAGGGCCCCAAGCAGTTGCCTGCCTTGCCTGTTCACAAGCTGCATGTCTGGTTGCTAGCTAGCTCGCTAACTCGCTGTTTAGCATACATAGTTGTTCAACTGGTTGGTAAACTTTGAATAAATTAATTACACCAGAGGCATTAACAGTCATGTTAAACTGCTAGCTTGCCGGTTTAAGGCACTAATTCACATCACTACAAAACAGATTTAACCCTTTGATGCAAAACATATGCACACCCCTTCTAATGCACAACATGGGTCAAAAATGACCCGCATTCATTTTCCAGGTTATTTCATGCTGACTGAGTTTTTCTTTGCTCTATCTTTTGAAATCAATTTATTTTATGATTGAATATTCCAAGTATTCTTTAAATATCTTGTTTTTAATTACCACAAATCATTAATTTATTTTTTTCTTTCCTACTTTATGAACAAAAATACTTTTAATATTACTACACATGGGTCATCCAAGTGTGATTAAATGTCTTAATACTAAGATAGAAATGGTACAGGAAATTAAATTTCTTGGTGTGATTTTGGATCATAAAGTCTGCTGGAAACCTCATGCAGGATATGTACGAGCAAAACTGGCAAAGTGCTCGGCAATTCTGTGGAAAACAAAACATATTCTTGATTGCAAATCTTTGCGTACTCTATATTACTCATTATTTTTGCCATATCTGATTTACTGTGTCGAAGTCTGGGGAAACACCTACAAAACCACCCTGCAGCCGATATGTACAATACAGAAAAGAGCAATAAGGACAATAAACAAAACAGGATACAGAGATCACACAAACTCACTATTCATAAAATCACACATGTTGAAATTTATGGATCTGGGCAAATTCAGAACAGCACAAATAATGTACAAAGCGAGAAATAATCTATTGCCAAAAATACACAAGGAATGTTTAGTGAGAGAGAGGGGGGGTATAATCTAAGGGGAGACCTACATTTTAAAAAACAAAGGTTCGAACAAATATGAAAAGCATGTGCGTATCGAGCTGTGGGGGGACTTTATGGAACAGACTGGAGACAGAAATAAAACAAAGTGCAAATATAAATCTGTTTAAAAAAAGGTACAAAAAATATTTTTAAACAAGTACATGGAAGAGGAAGTACGTCAACGGATAAATCTATAAATAGAATAGGGTTGATTGTTATATTAGAACTAACTTAGTATATGGTATATATTTATTTATGGGGATAGTTTATATATTCATATTTACAGGGATAGGTATGTAGTATATATTTATTTTTGTAGTTATATATTTATATAGATATTCATGAAGTGTATATATGGTATATATTTTTATAGGTGTATTAATGTAGTTTGGATTCCGGGGTAGTTAAAAAGGGGTGGGAAATTAAAAAAGTATTGTACTTCTTCCCACTCCTTTTTCAAACAATGTGCGGTGTTTTGTAATGTCTTAGCTCTTTATGTTATTTTATTTATTCTTTTTTTGTCACTTTCTCGTTTTCTTTCTTTTGTATGTACAAATAGGTTTTTTATACATGTTCGAAATAAAATAAATTCATTCATTCATTCATTCAAAAAATAAATAAAATTAGCTAACTAAAGTAGAATATGTCGACAGCTCGGTAGCTAATAGTAATTACTTGTAACTTTCTGACGAGTAATCTACTGAAGTGGAATCTTAAGAGATGTTTTAATGTTTGAATGTTGAAATGGGAAAAAAAAAACTTGTTGCAATGCTACACGTGTCATCAACTTGATTCAAGATAGTCTCTGGTCTCATATCTAGAGTATTTTACTAATTACAGGTCACAAAAGGAGAATCTTTTAAGCTAGCAATGCTTAGTTGTAGAATTTAACAATCCTAATATTAGTATATTTATCTTAAATTCAGTTTTTACTGCTAAGACTTTGTCATGAATTTAAGTGAAATACCCTTAACCTTCATCCTACCAAGTGGGGTCCATCTGGACCCCGCACCTATATGTTTGTTTGCCATTTTAAAAATATGTGACATACTGCCTCACCGTTTTATGAATTTGTCGGAATTTATGTCTTAATTAAAACACTAAAGCACCGGAAGATCAGCTTTTTGCATTGTGAAGGTATAATTAATTTGTTACTGGGGTCCAACCGGACCCCAGAGTAAAGTTTATCTGTCTTTCATTTTATAATTGAATAGCGCACTGAAAGTTAACTTCTTTTATTTCTTTTATGTTCCATAATGAAACTACCAAGGCATTCCTTCTTGGGGTCCGTGTGGACCCCACTGCTGCAATAAGCACAGGCTGCAAAACAAAAGCCCTAAATTATTTTACAATTACTTTTTTGTTTTAAATTCTGTAAGAAAAGACCCAAGTTGTAATCCAGAATGTTTTACAGCTGCATGAGCTGCAAAAATCATGTATATAATGCCAATTTTTTTGTGGCGCTATAATTTGCTACATGTATGCTAGTTATTGCAATGTTATTGCATTTATAATACATCATTGATATTCAGCCATAGTGGATTTTGTTCTTCAATAAAGTTATGTCTGTTTGCTGCATTGAATTGGTTCTTACTGCATTGATTTCAAGGTATTCCCTCCTGGGGTCCATACGGACCCCGCCTGGTAGTTTGTGTATGTAAAATTGGCTGGTAGGATGAAGGTTAAGTGTGTTCTTTATGCCTTGGGCCCTTTAGTGTATTGCTGTTATTAATACAAGATGTTCTGAACAAAACTTATCTGGTGATTTTGTCTTTATAAGCTTTAATTTTAAAGAAAAGTATTGGGGTCCAAACGGACCCCACATGGTAAGATTAAGGTGTAAAATAGCATGGTAGGATGAGGGTTAAAATGAAATAAATAAAAATGACTTGAATGGCTAAATGTAAGAAGTACGATCTTGTTATAAGAACTATTTTGATTATTTTGAGTTAATCAGATCTCGCATAATAAGTTCCCCAATCTTATTTTGGAATTATTTCATCTAAAAACAGGTTAGAGTTTTTATCTTACTTTAAGAAATCTTACCAAGTCGAATTTGACTAGTTCCATTGGCAGATTTTTTTCACCTGATTCAAGCAAATATGCTTTGTTTTAATCTTTTATTTCTTATTTTTGAAAGGCCATTTTTTGCAGTGTAATTTTAGTCAGGTCATTTGTTGGGTTTTTACAATGCACCACCTTCCTAAACATTATTGCAGACCATGGAACAATAGTGTCATGGCAACAGCATTGTCTAACATCAGTGGCCTTTTTCAGCAGGATAATGATCCCTGACACTCTGCAAAAATTATTCAGGAATGTTTTGAAGAACATGATGTCGGCTAGGTGAAGTATTCTGTCAGTCAGGCGAGGCATGCTGTCACTGAGGAGAAGTATACTGGGATGCAGGTTGAAGGGAGTGGAGACGGATGTATGTGCAGAAGAGAGTCTTTATTAAAAGAAACAGGAAACAGGCATACAATCCAAAATGTCAGACAGCTATCGTAACGAGGAGCAGGCAAACACTGCAAAAAATGGCCTTTCAAAAATAAGAAATAAAAGATTAAAACAAAGCATATTTGCTTGAATCAGGTGAAAAAAAATCTGCCAATGGAACTCGTCAGATTTGACTTGGTAAGATTTCTTAAAGTAAGATGAAAACTCTAACCTGTTTTTAGATGAAATAATTCCAAAATAAGATTGGGGAACTTATTATGCGAGATCTGATTAACTCAAAATAATCAAAATAGTTCTTATAACAAGATCGTACTTCTTACATTTAGCCATTCAAGTCATTTTTATTGATTTCATTTTAAGGGTATTTCACTTCAATTCATGACAAAGTCTTAGCAGTAAAAACTCATCTCATCTCATCTCATTATCTGTAGCCGCTTTATCCTTCTACAGGGTCGCAGGCAAGCTGGAGCCTATCCCAGCTGACTACGGGCGAAAGGCGGGGTACACCCTGGACAAGTCGCCAGGTCATCACAGGGCTGACACATAGACACAGACAACCATTCACATTCACACCTACGGTCAATTTAGAGTCACCAGTTAACCTAACCTGCATGTCTTTGGACTGTGGGGGAAACCGGAGCACCCGGAGGAAACCCACGCGGACACGGGGAGAACATGCAAACTCCACACAGAAAGGCCCTCGCCGGCCACGGGGCTCGAACCCAGGACCTTCTTGCTGTGAGGCGACAGCGCTAACCACTACACCACCGTGCCACCCAGTAAAAACTGAATTTAAGATAAATATACTAATATTAGGATTGTTAAATTCTACAACTAAGCATTGCTAGCTTAAAAGATTCTCCTTTTGTGACGTGTAATTAGTAAAATACTCTAGATATGAGACCAGAGACTATCTTGAATCAAGTTGACGACACGTGTAGCATTGCAACAAGTTTATTTTTTTTTCCCATTTCAACATTCAAACATGAAAACATCTCTTAAGATTCCACTTCCCCAGGACCTCAGGCACCAAAAAAAAAAAATAATAATAATAATAAAAACACAAAGTCTATGCATTCTGACTTACAGTGCTTACACAACGCCAAAGCAACAGTGCATTTTGGGGGCACTGACTATTCATGTGTACGAGGGGTTTACAAGATCAGGCACAAAACAAACCACTGAACTTAACTCCCAGCATTCCAAAAAGCCCTCACTAAAACGCCTCCACTCACTCGTAGGCTTTTTGAAGGCACTTGTCTGGTCTAGAGTCTGTACAGCATCTAGAAGGAGCTCACTCTGAATGACTGAGAAAACAGTCGCAGTAAACTTAGGATCTGTAAGGTGGAGTTGAATTGTAATGAAAGATTCAAAGATTTCAGTAAAGTTCATTTATTCCCAAAACAAGCATACTTTATTTATTTTTTCTTGAAACAAGATGAACCGCATTTGACAAATGTCCAAAATGTACTTACTTGTTTTAAAAAAAACTTGTTTTATTTTCAAAGGTGCTCCAAATAAGACTTTTTCAAGACATTTTGTCTATACAAGATTTTCAAGATGGACTATAAAAACTAGCCTTTCTAGCTAAATGAGGTTTTGCTTGTTGGGCAATTATGTTTTATAATAAGGGTGGCTCGATGTTTTGACTTGAAAATAGACAAATAAACTTCCTAAGATTTTTATTTTTTGCAGTGAAGGGTCGGGCGAGGCACAAACAGGCTAAATAGGGCTAGACAATAACAGAATCAAAAACACGGAACAGGAATCAGGAAGTCTACATGATAACAAGGTTCGGTAAAGGTGACTCGCAACACAATACTTCGCAAAGTGAATGAGTACTGAGCGTCCTTATATGGGCGTGCTGATTGCGCCTTAATCCGAGGCAGGTGTTAGTCATTAGCGATGCGCGCTGTTTAGAGTGCGCATGAGAGAAAGTCTGTCGCGTGCACCAATGTGCATGGATGTGACATGTGTCAAAGAGTTCAAGGTGTTGACTCGGCCTCCAAATTTCCAGATCTCAATCCGATCGAGTGTCTGTGATATGTGCTGACAAACAAGTCTGATCCATGGAGGCTCCACCTCACAACTTAGAGGACTTACTGTAAATGGTCTGCTGCTGACATCTTGGTACCAGATACTACAGCACACCTTCAGAGTGTGGGGTTCAAGCACTGTTTTGGTGTCACAAGTGGGATCAACACAATATTAGGCAGATGGTTTTAATGTTATGTTATGTTACGTTATAAGGTATGTATGTATGTATGTATGTATGTATGTATGTATGTATGTATGTATGTATACGGCCCATTCTATAATCGCGGGTACATTTCAAATGCTGACTCTGTTTGTCATCATCAACTCTGTTATCATTAAACTGGGCAATCCATTAACTGAATTGATAATAACAGAGTTGACATTTCCCACCATTTTGTGTCTTACGGTAACGCCATAGGCTAACCTCAAACTAGCTACCACACGGCATGCATAAAAACAGAATTTTATAGATTTTAATCATATAATTATTTAGGCAGCATGGTGGTGTAGTGTTTAGCACTGTTGCCTCCCAGCAAGAGGGTTCTGGGTTCGAGCCCAGTGACTGACGGGAGCCTTTCTGTGTGGAGTTTGCATGTTCTCCCTGTGTCTGCGTGGATTTCCTCTGGGTGCTCCGGTTTCCCCCACAGTCCAAAGACATGTGGTGAGCTTAACATGGTGTGGCCTCGGGCTGAAGTGACCCTGAGCGAGGCACCGAAACCCCAACTGCTCCCTGGGTGCTGTAGCATGGCTGCCCACTGCTCTGGGTATGTGTGTGTGCTCGATGCTCACATGTATGTGTGCATGTGTGTGTTCGCTGCTTCAGATGGGTTAAATGCAAAGGATGAATTTCACTGTGCTTGAGTGTACATGTGACAAATAAAGGCTTCTTCTTCTTCTTCTTTAAAAAAAAAATAAATGAATGAGAGATTCACTTTAATTTCACAATAACAGATTTGACTAATAATGAATCCAGTGTTGGTGTAAAATCCTGATTCAAATGAATGAGAGAAGAAACAGAACATACCTCACTGCCTTTCTGAAGTTTCCCACCACAGGAAGTGACATCACTCGGTGCGGGTGTCATGCGTATGATTAAAAGTCTTTGTGGATTTTATGTGGTTTTATAACACAGTTAACAGAGTTGACAAGAACATTAGGACGGAGAAAAAAAAAATATATTTTTTAATTGCTGAAATTTCGCATCATACAGAAAATAGACTTTCGATGCAGTTGATTTTATAACAGTTAATAGAATAAGCCCCGGGCGGCACGGTGGTGTAGTGGTTAGCGCTGTCGCCTCACAGCAAGAAGGTCCGGGTTTGAGCCCCGTGGCCGGCGAGGGCCTTTCTGTGCGGAGTTTGCATGTTCTCCCCGTGTCCGCGTGGGTTTCCTCCGGGTGCTCCGGTTTCCCCCACAGTCCAAAGACATGCAGGTTAGGTTAACTGGTGACTCTAAATTGAGCGTAGGTGTGAATGTGAGTGTGAATGGTTGTCTGTGTCTATGTGTCAGCCCTGTGATGACCTGGTGACTTGTCCAGGGTGTACCCCGCCTTTCACCTGTAGTCAGCTGGGAAAGGCTCCAGCTTGCCTGCGACCCTGTAGAACAGGATAAAGCGGCTAGAGATAATGAGATGAGATGAGAATAAGCCCCAAAAAACAGACTGTTAGACTGGATCACTTCCTGTTTATTCGAGTTGAATGGATGAATCAGGAGTCGAAGACAACCGATAATGTTGGGGGAGGGGTGGGAGTCATTTACTTAATGTTTTATGGATGAACTGGGTCTAAAATGTTCATCAAGCATCGCTATTGTTCAAAACTGATTCAGTAAAGATTTCTTTTGTGGAAAATAACAAAAGGTTTATCATGTCGGAGACACAAAACGTACCCCAAATTCTAGAATGACCTGTACACACTAGGGTGCATCAGTTGCCCCTTAAAAATGAAAAGTTCCTCCGATCATGATGCATTTTTGTTTTTATGTAAGAAAACACACTGGGTTAAATATTTTGACAAAATTCTAAAGTTTAATGGTGGCACCAGGAGCTCAAAGTTATGGAAAAAGCAGCTATTTTATGACTTTTATGACAAAATTTCGATCACTTTTCATGAAACATTATGGCACCTTATAGAGTATACCAAATATCTTAGATACACATTTTTAGTACATATTCTAAATATATTATCAAGCATAGTTTGAGTTTTAGCTGTTCATCGAATCATTGTTCAAATACTTTTAAACAATACAAATGTATTATGAATCACATTAATGCTTCTCAATCCCTTGCAAAGGTTCTTAACATGATCTCTGGCTCACAAGAAATCAATAAATGGAGTCCAACATTGTGATTCAAACCTTACGCGAAAACATAAAATAAGCGTTTTTTGGCAAAAAATGAACCTCATGGTGCCACCATTAGACTTTTGAATATGGTCAAAAAATTCTACAGGATGTCTTTATTGGTGAAAAGGAACACCCGAACAAAAATGCATCAGATTTTATGAAAGTGAGGGCAACTGATGCACCCTAGTACACACACACACACACATAAATATATATATATATATATATATATATATATCATCTCATTATCTCTAGCCACTTTATCCTGTTCTACAGGGTCGCAGGCGAGCTGGAGCCTATCCCAGCTGACTACGGGCGAAAGGCGGGGTACACCCTGGACAAGTCGCCAGGTCATCACAGGGCTGACACATAGACACAGACAACCATTCACACTCACATTCACACCTACGCTCAATTTAGAGTCACCAGTTAACCTAACCTGCATGTCTTTGGACTGTGGGGGAAACCGGAGCACCCGGAGGAAACCCACGCGGACACGGGGAGAACATGCAAACTCCGCACAGAAAGGCCCTCGCCGGCCACGGGGCTCGAACCCGGACCTTCTTGCTGTGAGGCGACAGTGCTAACCACTACACCACCGTGCCGCCCCATATATATATATATATATATATATATATATATATATATATATGTGTTGAGAATGGAGCAAAGCATGATTTAGTGTGTGTGTGTGTGTGTGTGTGTGTGTGTGTGTGTGTGTGTGTGTGTGACTCACGATGCCGGTTCACTCTGTTTGGCCCTTTCCTGTCAGCCATGAATCATTATAACAGTGTGTAATTTGTGTAATTTAAAGATCAGCGCCTCTGGAAGTCTCACTACTCCAGTTAATTTTGTTGTTCCTGCCTTTTTTCTCTCTCTCTCGCTCCTCCTGTCACTTTCTCCCCACTGCAGACAGCGCTGCTTTGGACACACAGGTTTACAACTCTACCTTTTTCTCTTTGTGTGTGTGTGTGTGTGTGTGTGTGTGTGTGTGTGTGTGTGTCTTTGTCTTTTATGCATTTTTATTAAAAGCTTGTCAGTTTTAATCCTTATGCTATTTTAGACAAAAAAAAATCTGCTTCAGTTTCTCAACAGTTCTTTCGATGGTTAATGGTCGACAGAATCTTCAAAACATTCTACTTGGAACCTTTCCCAAAAAGGAAGCCTTGTTATCTGTTCTACATAATCGAGCCTTTAAGGGTTCTCCAGAGAGACAAAATGAAGAACCTTTTAGGAAGCTAAATTCAGTGTGGAATGATTTTTATTTTTTTGCTAGCATTGTTAATGTATTAATGTGAGCAAGGTTCACACTCAGAAAATAAATATATTATTTACCAGCTTAAGGTCGATCCGTATGGTGAAATACCGTGACCTCAGCCCTGAATACTGACCTCGGCCCAGAGGGCCTCGCTCAGTACTTTCAAGACCTCGGTCACGGTATTTCACCATACGGACCGACCTTAAGCTGGTAAATAATATATTTATTTTTTTCTTTACCAAATTCTAACAGAAAACGAGAGCGCCCGAAAGAGAAAACCGAGCCGAGCCGCCATTTTGAATCCTCATTCACGGCTGTAATGCAAATGGCTTCCTCCTCGGTATACAAGTGCACTTCCATGGCAGGAAAAAAAAACTACATTTTGCCGCCTATGTAGTCCCCTATTTATACAAATAGGAGTCATTCAGGATTCAGCCATGTTTTTGCTCGGCATGAGCAACAGTTAGAGGTTTTTAGCTTTCTCCTGAAATGTTTTCTTTTATTTCTTCTTCCTCAGGGTAGTAAAACTCGCTCTCGCTGTGAACACTGTCGTTATCGCTATCCATGCTGTAAAATTAATGCTATTCTCCTGAGAAACGCGAAAATAAATGTTGACAAAAATTGCTATGATGTTTGTTGTTATTGTGAATGAGCGAGTCGCGAGAGGTCCGTATCTGGGGTTCGTATTGTAGGATACGGACTCGCTCGCCCACCAATCAGAGCACAAGATTTGATGGAAACCAGACCGTGAAAAAAATAAAGTACATTTTTGGACCTTTAGGGCTACAGGGGCTTGTCGGTACCCTTTAAATACTGATTGGGAACATGTACCTTTTTGGCCCTAAAAAGTGACACATCATCATCTTGAGGTCCAATAATGAGCCCTCAGGGGTACATTAATGCAGGTTGTACCTTGAAAAGAAAGACCAGAGGAGTTTACACAATGAGATAATCATGAGATAGTAATTCAAAGATAACAAAAGGATCCATTTTAAATAACAAGCTAATAACTCAATTAAATGCCATACAACTTGTTGAAACAAGATGCTAGCGAGATAAGGAGATAACAATAAGAAACCTCCAAACAATGAGACGACGACAAGACAATAATGAGATAACAGTAACTCACAATAATGACAAATATTGAAATAGTGAGATAATAACCAGAAGTCAAAAGTAATGACATATTGAAATAATAAGATGATTACAAGATTAATAACTCAATATCATGAAAAAAATCCTGAAATGATTAGTCTTATGAATATTTTTAATAACGACTCTTGGGTATATGTTTGTTGTAACATTCTAATGTTGTGGAAAATCAGTGAAGTAAGTAATTTAAGTGAGTTATAACACTCGGTGCATGTGAGCTGCTGTGTCTTCATTTTTTCTTCAGGTACAATATTAAACTGTTCCCGTGTGTGTGTGTGTGTGTGTGTGTGTGTGTAGGGTCTGGATCCAGCCAAGCTTGGCCTAAGCACAGGAGGGTGAGTAAAGCCTTAAAGAATGTATTAAACTGACCTGCAGTGTGTTAATGCCTGATTCTACACATCTGTATGAACTTATAGCATTTTCCTTGTTTGGTCTCGATGCTCCAACACATTGGATTTAAAATAAAAACGATGACTGTGAGTGCAAAATGCCAACTTTTGTTCATCTATAGAGGTTTATACACTGTACTTAAATCACATACATCGCTGCTTATATACACTGGGGGAAGGCTGAATTTGTAATTTACATCATTAATGCATAATTAAAATTATTTGATGTATAACAAGACATGCACAGTGCTACAGTTCGTAGACGGAACTTAAAGATCATTGCGTGTACGTTAAGATCTCATTTCATTATCTGTAGCCGCTTTATCCTGTTCTACAGGGTCGCAGGCAAGCTGGAGCCTATCCCAGCTGACTACGGGCGAAAGGCGGGGTACACCCTGGACAAGTCGCCAGGTCATCACAGGGCTGACACATAGACACAGACAACCATTCACACTCACATTCACACCTACGCTCAATTTAGAGTCACCAGTTAATCTAACCTGCATGCCTTTGGACTGTGGGGGAAACCGGAGCACCCGGAGGAAACCCACGCGGACACGGGGAGAACATGCAAACTCCGCACAGAAAGGCCCTCGCCGGCCACGGGGCTCGAACCCAGACCTTCTTGCTGTGATGCGACAGCGCTAACCACTACACCACCGTGCCGCACTGTACGTTAAGATGTTAAGACCAAAACAACTGTCACTAAAAAAAGAAAGAAAACTGAAGGCTTGTGCTCAGCTTTTCTGAACATGCTATAAATATCCTGTCCTCTTAAATGCTCTTGAATTTTTTTTTTATTTTATTCTATATTTTGTTTTTACTATTAGAAATTATTATATATGATTTTTTTTTGTGATTTATTTTATTCTTGTGCTGTATGTTTCATATAGCATTTCACAATGTTTTAAGATCAATTGCAAAATAGAGGTACAGTTTTCTTTTTTTCACCCAAATGCCCATTTATTTATTTATTTTTTTGGGGGGCTCAAACTTTTGCTTTACATAGTCATCAGTTCAAGACATAAAAAGTGTCTGGATATTTTTTTTTTTTTTTATTAACTAATGCTTGCCTGTAATGCTTTAACAGATTTCCTTAACTCTGTCATCCATGTGCTGATTATTGTGGCTAATTATCCAAAGATAGATAGATAGATAGATAGATAGATAGATAGATAGATAGATAGATAGATAGATAGATAGATAAAACTTTATTGATCCCTTTGGGAGGGTTCCCTCAGGGAAATTAAAATTTCAGCAGAATCATTACAGAATAAACAGAGAATAGAAAATAGAGAAAACTTCTAGATAAATTAAGCATTAACATATACAAATATAAAAAATAAAATCAAATATGAAAAAAAAAATCTAGCAGGAGAGGTATCGCACATTATATTGTACATTTATATTGCACATTGTCCGGTATTGCTTATTGTCAGGCTAGGCTACTGCTCCTTCCCGTCCTCTGTCCTCCTGTTACCCCTCCTCCCCCCCCAGAGAGGAGTTGTACAGTCTGATGTCATGAGGGACAAAGGAGTTTTTGAGTCTGTTCGTCCTGCACTTGGGACGGAGCATTCTGTCACTGAACAGGCTCCTCTGGTTGCTGATGACGGTGTGCAGAGGGTGACTGGCATCATCCATGATGTTCAATAGTTTGTCCATAGACCTCTTCTCTGCTACCGTCACCAGAGAGTCCAGCTTCATGCCGACCACAGAGCCGGCCCGCCTGATCAGTTTGTCCAGCCTGGATGTGTCCTTCTTGGATGTGCTGCCCCCCCCAGCACACCACGGTGTTAAACAGGACACTGGTGACCACAGACTGATAGAACATCCACAGGAGTTTCCTGCAGATATTAAAGGACCGCAGCCTCCTCAGGAAGTATAGCCTGCTCTGTCCCTTCCTGTATAAGTGTTTGGTGTTGCAAGTCCAGTCCGGCTTGCTGTCCAGCCACAGCCCGAGGTACTTGTAGGAATCCACAGCCTCCACCTCGACTCCCTCAATCAGAACTGGCCGTGACCGTGGTCTGGACCTCCCAAAGTCAATGACCAGCTCCTTGGTCTTCAAGGTGTTGAGCTGCAGATGATTCCTATTGCACCACACAGCAAAGAATGGGCAAAAAATATGGGCTTTTTTTTTTTTTTACACTTCCTGTTTGTTTTTTATTTTCTTCAGGTAAATGTGCATAAATTAATGTTTGAAGAGCACACCCTGGTTTAAGATCATTTCACATTTTGGCTCTAAACTTGGCTTTAGGAGTTTGTTTACGTAGTTTTGGAACATACTGTTGTAGCATGATGCTCAAGGGGGTAAATACTTATGCACACCACTGTATACTGTATATTACATTCACATTCACTTTATATTTACGTACATAATCTTATATACTCTATGTAAAGCAGGCGAAAGACTCTGAATTAGTGAAATATGTATAAACTTTGTGTGTGTGTGGGCCCTGCAGTGACAGGTCGGGGTCCCCTCATACCTCACTGTGTGACACCGGCAGAAAGGCCTTGTGACCCTAATTTGTCACTCACTCACACACACACACACACACACACACACACACACACACACACACACACACACACACACATACACAAAGTTTGTGCACATTTTGGTAAAACCCAAGCCATTGACTTTGCCTCCAGGATCCAGTGGTGTTGTTTCCTGGACTAATCCCTTCTTTCCCGCCCACTCTCTCTGAGCAGAGTCTCAGCCGTCCCTCGTTCCCTTCAGTTCATTCTCTAAAATAACGGATCCCATGTCACTCTGTTTGTCCACATTCTGGAGTAATTTAGACCCAAATCCTGACTCGCTTTTCAGAACTTTGGTCCAGAATTGTTTTGATCGCTTCATGGTGTTCATAATTAATAATAAACACAGCAACAGTTCACCTTCACCTTGCTGCTTTTTCTCCTGTTCTCCTCTCATCCTTTTTCCTTCTTGTCTGTCCCTTCATCTTTCTCTTTTACCACTTTCTTTTATCTTTGTCTCTCAACCTTCCTTTTTATTTCCTCTCTCTCTCTCTGTCTGTCTTTTTCTCTCCGTCTCTACCTCTCTCACTGTCTGTCTCTCTCTTACTTTACGTCTCTCTCTCTCACTGTCTCTCTTGACTTTTGTTCCTTTCTGTCTCTCTATCTCTCTCTTTCTCTCTCTGTCTTTCTGTCTGTCTGTCTTCCACTTTGTCTCTCTTTGTCTTTCTCTCTCACTCACTGCGTTTACATGCACATAGAGAGAATCGAATTTCTGCCGTTGCTCGACTGAAATCGAAGTTCAAAATGCCATGTATACACCTTAATTCGGCTGAAATTGAACCGAACTTGATTTCTCGGAATCGAGCTACACGACCTAGTTTATGCGATTTCTGCCGAGCTACTTAGTGCATGTAAACCCTATCGAGCTAGTAGTCGAGCTACTTCCGGGAGTGACGAGACCACAAGCGGGAAACACAATAGCCTCGGTCGGCATGACAACAGTAGTAGCGAGCAGCAGAAGAGGTCAGGAGGAACAAACGAAGAAGAGAAAATGGCGACGTAGAGCTCTCTGAAGTGTGGGTGGAGCACAGAGGACGGCAGGACAAAGCTTCTGGTACTAATAGGCTTTTTATTGTCAGACTTTTCAGTTTAACAGCCTACTTTTATTCTTGAGAGAAAAACACACGCACACGCGCGCTGTGTTCTAGTCCCGGGATGAGCTCTCCCCTCTGCTCTCCCTCTGCCTCCTTAAATAGGGCGCGGTTACTGGGAAGACACACAAACACAGGTTAATTACCGTCAGGTGTAGTGATTCTGCCACTCACCTTCCCTGGCTCCGCCCTCCTGTCACAGACCGGCGCTTGACCACGCCCCCACTGCCACAGGCAAGCAGAAACGTGCACTTCTGGAGCAATGAGGAGACAGAGTTCATGCTCATTCAGCTTAAGGAGTTGAATATATTAAAATTCATGGACGGGAGAAAAACGCGCAATGGAGAACACGGAACTGATAACTTTGTTTACACTCTTGAATAGCTCTTCTTCATGACGACAACCGGAAGTGTACCAACACGATGGAGCGTGTTGCGGCACCTGTGGCTCGGGTGCACAATGCACCTCACACAATAGCCCGATTTCATTGTGTGCATGTAGGATTGGATTTCTCTGGCACCCTGCTGGGACCTTCAGCTCGATTACCGACAGCAGCTCGATTTGGATGTGCATGTAAACGTAGTCACTGTATATCTGTCTCTCACTGTCTCTCTCAATTTTTGTCTCTTTCTGTCTGTCTGTCTGTCTGTCTTTCTCTCTCTCTCTCTGTTAGTCTGCCTCTGTCTGTCTTTCTCTCTCACTGTACATCTCTCTTTCACTCTCTCTCGATTTTTGTCTTTTTGTCTGTCTGTTTCTCTCTGTCTCTCTCTCTAACTGTCTCTCTCGCTGTTTGTCTCTCTGTCTGTCTCTTTCACTGTATATATCTCTCTCTCACTGTCTCTCATTTTCTCTCTCTCTCTCTCTCTCTCTCTCTCTCTCCTTGCCAGTGCAGTAAATTTTAGCGCCCCTGTATGGGTGTGTAATGTTGTACTCGCTGCTCCATTATGATGATATTAACAGCAGCTGATTCTGTGCTCCTCCCCAGCAGAGCTGGCAGTATTCTTTACGGCATTGACAGCATGCCAGATTTACGGCGTAAGAGGACCGTGCCCATCGTCCGCGACCTGGTGAGTTCTCTGCTCCAGAACTCTGTGTGTGTGTGTGTGTTCTAATACATCCTGTGGTCCCTGGAGACTGAACAGGTAAGATTATAACACATATCTGTAAAGATTATCAACAAGAAATATGAAAGCTAATAACATGACTTCCTGTTTCCTGCCTGATGATCTATGTCTATCTACCCAGTATATCGACTCAAACAATTGTGCTGGGAAAGTCTTAATTCACTACTCGCAATCCTATATCACTCCACCAAACAAACACAGAACTAACAAATTCTGGAGTGTGTTGAGCATCAGAAATACTTCTGCAATATTTGGCAACATTTTCATCGAATGTTCCATCAGTTGTCCAACTGGAGTGACGGCAGTGGCACTTACACATCAGTAATGTCAACGCGAGTGCTAAACTGAAGTAAAAGAGTTGACGTTAATGTTCAGTGCACATGTTGAGACATCAGGTGTGTTTACAGTGACACTCGGATACGTTTCTGAGATGAAATTCCAAGCTAGGTGTCCATTTCATTACACAATCCCTAATCGACTGTCAGGGACATTCTGCTATTTCCTTTGGGAACAATTATCTATCTATCTATCTATCTATCTATCTATCTATCTATCTATCTATCTATCTATCTATCTATCTACAGTGGTGCTTGAAAGTTTGTGAACCCTTTAGAATTTTCTATATTTCTGCATAAATATGACCTAAAACATCATCAGATTTTCACACAAGTCCTAAAAGTAGATAAAGAGAACCCAGTTAAACAAATGAGACAAAAATATTATACTTGCTCATTTATTTACTGAGGAAAATGATCCAATATTACATATCTGTGAGTGGCAAAAGTATATGAACCTTTGCTTTCAGTATCTGGTGTGACCCCCTTGTGCAGCAATAACTGCAACTAAACGTTTGCGGTAACTGTTGATCAGTCCTGCACACCGGCTTGGAGGAATTTTAGCCCGTTCCTCCGTACAGAACAGCTTCAACTCTGGGATGTTGGTGGGTTTCCTCACATGAATTACTCGCTTCAGGTCCTTCCACAACATTTCCATTGGATTAAGGTCAGGACTTTGACTTGGCCATTCCAAAACATTAACTTTATTCTTCTTTAACCATTCTTTGGTAGAACGACTTGTGTGCTTAGGGTCGTTGTCTTGCTGCATGACCCACCTTCTCTTGAGGTTCAGTTCATGGACAAATGTCCTGACATTTTCCTTTAGAATTCGCTGGTATAATTCAGAATTCATTGTTCCATCAATGATGGCAAGCCGTCCTGGCCCAGATGCAGCAAAACAGGCCCAAACCATGATACTACCACCACCATGTTTCACAGATGGGATAAGGTTCTTATGCTGGAATGCAGTGTTTTCCTTTCTCCAAACATAACACTTCTCATTTAAACCAAAAAGTTCTATTTTGGTCTCATCCATCCATAAAACATTTTTCCGATAGTCTTCTGGCTTGTCCACGTGATCTTTAGCAAACTGCAGATGAGCAGCAACGTTCTTTTTGGAGAGCAGTGGCTTTCTCCTTGCAACCCTGACATGCACACCACTGTTGTTCAGTGTTCTCCTGATGGTGGACTCACGAATATTAACATTAGCCAATGTGAGAGGCCTTCAGTTACTTAGAAGTTGCCCTGGGGTACTTTGTGACCTTGACGCCTATTACACGCCTTGCTCTTGGAGTGATCTTTGTTGGTCGACCACTCCTGGGGAGGGTAACAATGGTCTTGAATTTCCTCCATTTGTACACAATCTGTCTGACTGTGGATTGGTGGAGTCTAAATTCTTTAGAGATGGTTTTGTAACAGCCCTGTGATGACCTGGCGACTTGTCCAGGGTGTACCCCGCCTTTCGCCCATAGTCAGCTGGGATAGGCTCCAGCTTGCCTGCGACCCTGTAGAAGGATAAAGCGGCTAGAGATAATGAGATGAGATGAGATGAGATGGTTTTGTAACCTTTTCCAGCCTGATGGGCATCAACAATGCTTTTTCTGAGGTCCTCAGAAATCTCCTTTGTTCGTGCCATGATACACTTCCACAAACGTGTTATGAAGATCAGACTTTGATAGATCCCTGTTCTTTAAATAAAACAGGGTGCCCACTCACACCTGATTGTCATCCCATTGATTGAAAACACCTGACTCTAATTTCACCTTCAAATTAACTGCTCATCCTAGAGGTTCACATACTTTTGCCACTCACAGATATGTAATATTGCATAATTTTCCTCAATAAATAAATGACCAAGTATAATATTTTTGTCTCATTTGTTTAACTGGGTTCTCTTTATCTACTTTTAGGACTTGTGTGAAAATCTGATGATGTTTTAGGTCATATTTATGCAGAAATATAGAAAATTCTAAAGGGTTCACAAACTTTCAAGCACCACTCTATCTATCTATCTATCTATCTATCTATCTATCTATCTATCTATCTATCTATCTATCTATCGAGAAACTCGAGCTGTGTATCAGGATCAGGATTCTGCAGATGAAAGAAAACATCATGTTCATTGAAGACTACATGTGTTTACACAGCATTCAGTCATTCATCCTTAGTAACTGCCTGGTCAGAGTCACACTACACTGCAAAAATGACTTCGAGTTAAGAGAAAAAATCTTTAAAATGGGCGAATTTATCTAATATTTCTTATTAGAAGATTATTAGAACTCAAATCTAGTAAGTTTGTTTAGCTTACTTTTAGACGCTTTTCCTCGTTTCATGCTTGAAATTTTCTTCTGTTGGCCGATAATTTTGCTAATTTTAAGCATTTAATTCTAGAAAGAAGCAAAATTATCTGCCAAAAGAATGAGACAATTTAAAGCTTGAAATGAGGAAAAGCATCTAAAAGTAAGCTCAACAAACTTTTATTTGAGTTCTAATAATCTTCTAATAAGAAATATTAGATACCTATAGTAAAGATATTTTCTCTTAACTAGAAATAAGTTTTTGCAGTGTAGTTTGGTCATACTGGTTATATTCCATTACTCGATAATCATAATTCGATAGAGACTGTGACTAAAGTCACAGTGATTTGTGCTAGCTCTTACAAACCGGGACATCTGGTCACCGGACCCTGTAGATCTGGAACAGTAAGAGATAGAGAATGATGATTAGTGAGAGGAAAAAAGCCCGTTTTTCATGGATCATTCCAGTTCAGTGATCCAGATCGGCACCAAAAGTCATAGCAATGTGTGAGCAATAGCATTAATGAGTTAGCGTGTCACATGATGTTGCGCTGTCAGCATCAGGACTTGTGTTACATGCAATTTTGTGACAACACGCACATGTGCAACCACTAGGATCTAAATGAGACCAGTTAGGAAGTGCAGTGATGAACAGTGGTGCTTGAAAGTTTGTGAACCCTTTAGAATTTTCTATATTTCTGCATAAATATGACCTAAAACATCATCAGATTTTCACACAAGTCCTAAAAGAAGATAAAGAGAACCCAGTTAAACAAATGAGACAAAAATATTATACTTGGTCATTTATTTACTGAGGAAAATGATCCAATATTACATATCTGTGAGTTGCAAAAGTATGTGAACCTCTAGGATGAGCAGTTAATTTGAAGGTGAAATTAGAGTCAGGCGTTTTCAATCAATGGGATGACAATCAGGTGTGAGTGGGCACCCTGTTTTATTTAAAGAACAGGGATCTATCAAAGTCTGATCTTCACAACACGTGTGTGGAAGTGTATCATGGCACAAACAAAGGAGATTTCTGAGGACCTCAGAAAAAGCGTTGTTGATGCTCATGAGGCTGGAAAAGGTTACAAAACCATGTCTAAAGAGTTTGGACTCCACCAATCCACAGTCAGACAGATTGTGTACAAATGCAGGAAATTCAAGACCATTGTTACCCTCCCCAGGAGTGGTCAACCAACAAAGATCACTCCAAGAGCAAGGCGTGTAATAGTCGACGAGGTCACAAAGGACCCCAGGGTAACTTCTAAGCAACTGAAGGTCTCTCTCACATTGGCTAATGTTAATGTTCATGAGTCCACCATCAGGAGAACACTGAACAACAATGGTGTATATTGCAGGGTTGCAAGAAGAAAGCCACTGCTCTCCAAAAAGAGCATTGATGCTCATCTGCAGTTTGCTAAAGATCATGTGGACAAGCCAGAAGGCTATTCGAAAAATGTATTGTGGATGGATGAGACCAAAATAGAACGTTTTTGTTTAAATGAGAAGCGTTATGTTTGGAGAAAGGAAAACACTGCATTCCAGCATAAGAACCTTATCCCATCTGTGAAACATGGTGGTGGTAGTATCATGGTTTGGGCCTGTTTTGCTGCATCTGGGCCAGGACGGCTTGCCATCATTGATGGAACAATGAATTCTGAATTATACCAGCGAATTCTAAAGGAAAATGCCAGGACATTGTCCATGAACTGAATCTCAAGAGAAGGTGGGTCATGCAGCAAGACAACGACCCTAAGCACACAAGTCATTCTACCAAAGAATGGTTAAAGAAGAATAAAGTTAATGTTTTGGAATGGCCAAGTCAAAATCCTGACCTTAATCCAATCAAAATGTTGTGGAAGGACCTGAAGCGAGCAGTTCATGTGAGGAAACCCACCAACATCCCAGAGTTGAAGCTGTTTTGTACGGAGGAATGGGCTAAAATTCCTCCAAGCCGGTGTGCAGGACTGATCAAGAGTTACTGCAAAAGTTTAGTTGCAGTTATTGCTGCACAAGGGGTTCACACCAGATACTTAAAGCAAAGGTTTATATACTTTTGCCACTCACAGATATGTAATATTGGATGATTTTCCTCAATAAATAATTGGCCAAGTCTAATATTTTTGTCTCATGTGTTTAACTGGGTTCTCTTTATCTACTTTTAGGACTTGTGTGAAAATCTGATGATGTTTTAAGTCATATTTATGCAGAAATATAAAAAAAAATTCTAAAGGGTTCACAAACTTTCAAGCACCACTGTAGCTCTTACGAACCAGGACGTCTGGTCACCAAAACCTATACATCCAGAATGGTAAAAGATAGAGAATGATGCTTCGTGAGGAAAAAATCACATTTTTCATGGATCATTCTGGATCAGTGATCCAGATCAGCACCAAAAGTCATAGCAACTTAATTCAGCCCAGAGGTATTCTTTGTGTGAAATTTGGTGATGATTGGTTGAACACTGAGGGAGAAATAGCATCCTAAAATGTTTATAATAATAATAATAATAATAATAATAATAATAATAATAATAAACAACTCGATAGATATTATGACTAAAGTCATGGCGATTTGCGCTAGCTGTTACAAACCGCAACGTCTGGTCACTGTACCCTATAAATCCGGAATGGTAAGAGATCGAGAATGATGCTTAGTGAGAAAAAAAAATCCCATTTTTCATGGCTCATTCCAGATCAGTGATCCAGATCAGCACCAAATGTCAGGGCAGCATATCTCAGGCCAGACGGATTCTTCATGTGAAATTTGGTGATGATTGGTTGAAAACTGAGGGAGAAATAGTGTCCTAAAAATGTTAGGAGAATAATAATAAGAAAAGGGAGGAAAAAATAAAGTCGAAAGATTGTGAGTGAGAGTAACAATTTGTGCTTCCGCTGCTAACACAAATTAAATGCTCATATAAAATTCCCATGGGCACATGAGATATGATCAAAAAGTTCAGAGATTGTTCCTGTTGCAAACAAATGGAGCACAGCACGGCCAGGAGTGAGCAATAGCATTAATGAGTTAGCGTGTCACATGATGTTGCGCTGTCAACATCAGGACTTGTGTTAGACGCAATTTTGTGACAACACGCACATGCGCAACCATTAGGATCTAAATGAGACCAGTTAGGAAGTGCAGCGATGTAGTAGCTGAGGCTGAGGAACTGTCCGAGCCAAAATTCATACACCATGCTGACACTGCTGACATTTTATCTCCAGATTTAGGCCAAACCCAATTTGGGATTAAATCTGAATACAGACAAATATTTGGAGCACGGATCCGTTACAGGTACAGGATGAAACATGATTGGTCGATTAAACTGATAATCTGTCCCATGAACCATGAACCGAAACAAACCTCAGTTCCTTTAGTTCCATGAGGAACAAACCACAAACTGCTTTCTTACACAAAGAACCAGGAAATAAATTTAACCCATTTTGTCCACACGGATCAGACTCGCTTTGGTACGATAGTCACATTATAAACATCTGGATGTTTGTTTTGTCTGTGAATATATGTTCCTTTTCTTTTTTTTTTGGTTATTCACAAAATGTTTTCTATGTAATGTTTTTATTTAACCCATTGCAAAGTCTTTTTGTGTTTGTTCAAAATAATTTGTTGTATTTTAAGATTTTTAGAGTGTCTTTTAGTCATTTTTTTCATGTGTGCTTTTCTACTTTTTCATGATTTTGCTCTTTTATTATAAATGTTTAACTCCGTATAAAAGTACAAGCACTGATTCTGTATCCATTTATATCTTGCATGTTTAAAAAAACAACTCTGCTTGGGTAAGTACGGGTCACTCTTGTGTTGTTTTGGGACTTGTGCGTGTTCTACATGCCATTCCCTCATTGGCCCATATTTATTATGGGGGATATTTTTCCGTGAGTTGTCAGATTTCCTGCAAGACCCCCCCAAAAAGAAAAAAAAAAGCTCAGCCTTTCATCTAGAAAGAGCTGGAGATGGAAAATAAACAAAAGACAAAAATGAAGCATGAGAAATGTTGACAACTCCACCCAAAAATATATCCGAGGATTTCATTGACTTCTGACCGAACTGTGCGTGTCCTCAAAGTGTGCAGCGGGAAAAAAAAAAAATCTCTTACCGTGCTGGATGAAGTCAGTGCTATGTAGCAGGTCGTGTCTCAGCTATCACATCATGCCTCTGTCCTCATCTATGCATAAACTAGTGCTCTGATTAATTCAGGACGCAGGACAGAGAACCCAACTATGTCCTGATCGCACTCTCTCACAGGCATCTTGGGGTCAACAAAGGGCGGAGCTTAAATTAAACCTGGTCAGCCAATTGCAACGTTGATCGTACTCTTTAAAAAAATGAGTTCTTCACAGGTTCCTTGGTTATGATAGTTAGGACCCCTCTCTAACTGAGTTCTGGATAGAACCTATAAGGGTTCCTGCAGCAGGACAAACCAAATGATCCTTCAAGGTTTTTTTTTTTTTTTTTCCCTTTTGTCCATTGATTTTCTATGCATGTAAAAACCCAACAACAGAGTAGAACCTTTTAAATGCTGGACATTTTAACATTCTGTATTTTTCCCCAAAGAGTGTCTTTCATATGGTTCTACAGAGAGCCTATAAGGGTTCCTCCAGAAGGACAACCCAAATAACTCTTGATGTCAGCACTACACGAAGCCTAAGAATTTAAAACAATTGCGAATGGTGATGTTATCATACTAAAAAAAGGTTCCTCAAGGGCTCTTTGAGTGTTTAGCTGAAAATGTATTCCAACAAGTAAGGGCCCCATGTTTGTTCCCTCTGGGAGAACGCCCCAAATTTTCTATGTTGAACCATCCAACAGAGTATAACTCTTTTTTTTTTAAGTAGATGTGCTTTAATATCCAAGTATTGCCAGTCCAGAGAACACTTGAATAAGTCTTCTTCCTGCTGTTGGGTTCTATAAAGAACATCTAAGTGACAAAATGAAGAATCCAAAATGTTTTAATGATCCAGAGAACATCCAAGGGAGTCTTCTCGTGCTATCAGTGCCTGTTGTTGGGTTATACAGAGAACATTTAATGGTTTCTCCAGAGGGATAAACATGAAGATTAAAAATGGAAAAGAAAGGCTACTATCTGCTAGAACAGTAATGTCATTACACTAAACACGGTTCCTCAGGGGTTCTATTGCATAATTAGATTCCTCAAGAGGTTCTTTTGGTCTCTTTGTACCAAACTGTATAACACCAATTCTGCAACAAAGAAGATTCAAAATAGGATGTTAGACATCCTACCAATCTAAAGTAACCTTAATGAAGTCTTTGCAGGGTTCTGCAGAGAACCCAGAAGGACAAACTAAAGAACTCTTGAGACAAATGCTATGGTAAGCACCTTCTTCTGGGGAAACCATCTAAAGTTCCTTATCAAGTTGAACTACATTAGGATGGTAGAAGCCTTAGCAATCCAGAGAAGCCTAAAGGAAGTCTTTTAGGAACCGTTTATTTCAAATAGAACTGCTTTAAGATGCTTATCTTAACAATCCAGAGTAACTCTTGAAAGTCTCTTTTTTTCATTTGTAGGGTCCTACAGAGAAACTTTAAAGGGTCCCCTAGAGAGGAAAATCAAAGAAGCTTTGAGGTTTCTGCTGTATACCGGTATTTATCCACTTGTCCTTAGCTTTACCTCAAGCATTCAAGGAAGTGAAAAGAAATGCTTTAGTGATGTCATCACATTGAGGGAAAAAGAGTTTCTCAAGAGCTCTTTGGATAACTAATGTTCTTAACTTCCTAAATGGGTTTGCAAGAATAAAGTGGTTCATCATACACCCTCAAGAGTGTTTGATCGATCGATCAATCAATCAATCAATCAATCAATCAATCAATCAATCAATCAATCAATCAATCAATCAATCAATCAATCAATCAATCCTCCAAAAGAAACCTTTTGGGTTCTTTCTGGGGGAGGGAATATTAATGCTTCGATATAGAAAAAAGTCTCAAATAGAACCATTTTAGTACACTATCAATCTTGACAATCCAGTGAAGTTTATTTATTTATTTTATTATTTTATTAAATTTTTTTAGAGACTTTAAGGCTTTCTTTTCTGTCATACGGTTTTACAGTTAACCTTTAAGTGTTCTCTGAGATAAAATCCTGAGCCACAGGCAATGCCAAACAATGTTGTTTTGGTCAATGGAACATCTTTAAGGAGTCCTGAGAGTTTCATCTACTTAGGCAGTGCAGTTACCAACACAAACTCATCAGACTTGGAGATAGACTGCCGGATTCAAGCTGCCTGCCACCAAAGGCTTCAGTGCATTACAAAAGCAACTATGGTCTTGACATGACAGAGAACCACCAAGTTGAAAGTATACAACACCACTGTCTTACCATCTCTGCTTTACGCCACCGAATGCGTAATGCTCCATCATAAACACTTCAAGAAATTGACCAGGCTACAACTCTGACACCTGCATCAAATCCTCAAAATAAGACAGCAAGACAAGGTCCCTGATGTAGAAGTCCTCAGGTGAGCCAGTACAGTAAGCATGGAAGCCCTTATCACAGGCTCCCAACTTCATTGGGCTGGACACATCTGGTGCAGGCCTGACATGCGACTCCCCAAAGCCATTTTCTATGGAGAACTGAGCCAAGGAAAGAGGAGACAAGGAGGACAGAACCTGAGGTACAAAGACATTTTGAAGAGGAACATGAAGAATGCTGGAGTTATTGATCAGACTTAGGAAAGGGATTCCTTGGATAGAGCAAAAGGGCGAAGCATAGTGTCTGCAATTGAAGACAAGCATCAAAGGGGGTATACGAGGGCTCATGAAACTGGACATTCCATAGCAGCTCAACCAGGCCATTCATGCTACTGCTGCAGACAACTCTGTTGCTCATCTGCGTTTCTGCACATCCTAATGAAGCAATCAACATCGCTAGCAATGGGCAGCCAATGCCGACTACGCCAAGCACTGCTATAATACAAAAAAGAAAGCCTAGTGGTTATGACATCACAATAAAACGGGTTCCTCAAGGCTTCTTTGAATAGTTAAAGCTTGTTTGCTTCCTAAACTAGTTTTTGTTGAAAGTAGGTTCTTTGGTGCTTCTGGAAGAAACCACCCAAATGTTCTTTATATGTTCTGATGCAGAACCCTACAACAATCTTTCTTTCACGCCAAACAGCTTTATGTACTAGAAGTGCTAACATTCCAGATAACTCTTGAAGAAGGTTTTCTTGTCTGTCATACGGTTTTACAGATAACCTTTCAGGGTTTTCTGAGGTACAAACCAAAGGTTGTTCCCAGAGTAACAATCCAAAGAGCACTTGACGGTTCTAGAGTTACCATTTTCCTAAGAGTACTACCTATTAAACACTATTAGAGAAATGGGTTCATTATGGACAAAAAGACATGGCATCCAGTGTTAAGAAGGGCTAGAGAACAATTTTGCCCGAAAGTTGGGCCTGGTAGATGGGAACACAAGACCCGCCATTCTGCCAATATAACTATGGTGTTTTTGAGGGTGGCATGGTGGTGTAGTGGTTAGCACTGTCGCCTCACAGCAAGAAGGTCCCAGGTTCGACCCCAGCGGCTGACAAGCGCCTTTCTGTGTGGAGTTTGCATGTTCTCCCAATACAATAAACTTTATTTGAATTTAAAATAGCAAATGCATGCTAATATCTCCGAATATAATAAAAATATACACATAAATGTAATAAAAAACATGATACAATTATTAATAAAATTAAATAAATAAAATATTCATCTGTTTAAAAATTACAGAATAAGCAGCACTATGCTCATCTCATTATCTCTAGCTGCTTTATCCTTCTACAGGGTCGCAGGCAAGCTGGAGCCTATCCCAGCTGACTACGGGCGAAAGGCGGGGTACACCCTGGACAAGTCGCCAGGTCATCACAGGGCTGACACATAGACACAGACAACCATTCACACTCACATTCACACCTACGCTCAATTTAGAGTCACCAGTTAACCTAACCTGCATGTCTTTGGACTGTGGGGGAAACCAGAGCACCCAGAGGAAACCCACGCGGACAACATGCAAACTCCGCACAGAAAGGCCCTCGCCGGCCACGAGGCTCGAACCCGGACCTTCTTACTGTGAGGCGACAGCGCTAACCACTACACCACCGTGCCGCCTCCAGCACTATGCTATAAAATTTAATTCCTTAATGGTAGATCTAAAATCATTAAAATATAATTTGTGACAAGAATCAGATAGAGAATTCCAAAGCTTGGGTCCGAAATACCTTAAGGAATGTAAACCATATTTGGTGGTACAAACAAAAGGTATTTTTAGAGCTCGCTTCCCACGTAAATTATATGATGTCTGTCTATTATTAAAAAGTTTACTTATATAGGGAGGAGATAAAGAATGTAAAGCCTTGTATACTAAAATTAAAATGTCACAATATCGAGACTACAATCGGCTGGGTTGATCAATGTGTTTAAGTAAGTTATCATATGGTAACTATCCTGATAATTGTTAAATACAAATCATAAACAGCGCTGATTTAAATTCTCTAGCTTGTCAGAATTTCGCTTACCACAATGGTGCCAAACAGCGGAACAATAATTTAATTGCGATAAGAAATATGCTTAATACAGCGTAACCTTGGCATGTTCAGGAATTAGACGCTTATGGCGTTTCATAACTTGAAGTTTATTACTAACCTTGCGAACTATATCGGCAACATGCTCGTTAAAATTAAATTTATTATCAATAGTAACACCTAGTAATTTCATAGTGTTGGAAATAGCAATATCTTCATTACATAGCTTAAATGAGATATTATCTAGAGAACTAGGATTACGACTCATAAGCACTGAAGTACTCTTAGAAGCATTGATAAGCATACCATTATTAGTAAACCATTCATTGATAATATCAAGATCAGCATTAATTGCTTGTTGCAATGAGTCAGCTTTAGTGTCGCTGAAGTATAACTCCCCATGTCTGCGTGGGTTTCCTCCGGGTGCTCCGGTTTCCCCCACAGTCCAAAGACATGCAGGTTAGGCTAACTGGTGACTCTAAATTGACTGTAGGTGTGAATGTGAATGGTTGTTTGTCTCTGTGTCAGCCCTGGTGACTTGTCCAGGGTGTACCCCGCCTCTCGCCCATAGTCAGCTGGGATAGGCCATAGTCCAGCTTGCCTGCGACCCTGTAGAACAGGATAAGCGGCTACAAATAATGGATGGATGGAAGGGTTCATTATTTTTGTAATGTTCTCTCCCAGAGGGACAAATAAGAGAACACGAGCATTCTAGATGTTCTGTTTTCCTAAAATTATAAGCAGTATATCAAGCATGAGCAGAAAATGAAAATAAATGAAAAGAAAACTGAAATTTGCTGACAGTGTCATCAATTTCAGGGGAAAAGCATTCCTCAAGAACGTATTGAATAGTTAAGGGTTCTTACCTCATTGAAGAGGGTTTACTTGGGTGGGGGGTTCCACTGAGTACCCAGAAGGGTTCTTTGGTTCTTCTGGAAGCCCTACAAATGAAAGTATCACTTTCAGAAAATGTTTCATATAAAACACTTGAGGAACCCTTTTTTCTCTGGTTCCTCCAGAGATACAAACCTAAGAACCCTGAGGGGTGTTGGATGGAATGGAGTATGCGATCCAGTTTGTTATTGGCTGAAGGAAATATAACATAAGCTCCGCCTCCTATGTCCCAGGGATGCATGTGATTGATTTGAGTGGATGAGGACAGGTGAGGGACCCAGGTGTGTACAGCAGGGAATCAAAGCTGCTCTTAAGGCCGTTATGTGTTAATTAAGTGAAATTAACAATCATATCTGACCTTATTCATCTTTGCGCTTCCATTTTATGGCATTGCCTGCAGCAAGCCTCAGTCACTCCGCTGCATGCTGATTATTCTACACTTACATAAACGCATAACGAGTTCATGTACAGGTTCGAGTTGCCCCACTCCCACACCTCCCTCTGCTTTCTGGTGCCTTTGGCTAACCGTAAACCTCACGTCTTTACCACGATTGGCTCCTCGTGGCTCGATAACTGGTAAAGACAAATCTATAGGCTACCCTGCATCTCCTATTTGTACACTTATCCTTCTTATCTATTTTATGTCTCTTTAAATCTCCCTCTTCCTTTGTCTTTTTCCTGTCTTTCTTCCTCTCTGTAAATTCCCACATGTTGGTTAGGGGTTGCACGACTATTCATTTTACTAGTTGAGCAAAAATGTAATCGACTAGTCGTCTTTTCCATAGTTGAAGCAAAAACTGTTTCAGGACATCACAATTTTAAAGATGTTTTATTTTTTTTGCAGCAAACAACATATCAAAGCACACCTCCATGAACAGCCACACGGACAGGCGGCAAATTACGTTTCCAGCCTCTATGCTTGTTTAAGCGACATCGTTAAAGCTGTACCGCCTTTCAGATTTTTCAAGTGTAGGTCATAAAAAGAATTTTCCCGACACCCAATTATTTTTGTTTAGTGGACTGAAAGCTACTGAATTTGAATTACAGGCTTCCAATTTCATTCGGGTTTTTTAATACAACAATTTATCAATTTCTCTCCATGTGGCCGTAAATTCTCTGCTATTTTTTCCTGCTTCACCATGACCCAATTCAAGATACTACGTCATGCATCACATGGTGGGCTTTCCCCGTTCACGCAAGGCATTGTGGGATACAAATTTGAAACAGGAGAGAAAAATGGAGGACGTGAGTGTGCGAATGAAACGTGAAAGACCGACTACAGTAACGAAAAGAAAGCAAGAAGAAAAGATGTTATGTTCTATACGAAGGAAAGGAAACGCAGGACCAAACTAATAAATATTGGCGCTCAGCGAGCACCTCGGTGTGATCAGCTGTTCGTTTAGTGACAGAATGATGGAACTGTCAGTGCACGCTCAAAGGGAAACCTGTAGATGGCAGTAATGCAACACTGTGGATGCCAGCTGCCGTAAAACCCAAAAGAAGAAGAAGAAGAAGGTGGTAAATCTGCGCATGCGCACACGGACTTCCTCTGTTTGCTTGACTGCGCGAAGCGAACGATTTCATGCACGTTATTTGCTTTAATCACCTCAAATTAAATAACTTCCCAGCCACAGAATGGCCTGATATTTTGTGAGATATTACAGAAATAAACATGTATCACAATGACCACATTTCAGACGGAACTAAATTTCACCGATTTTATGAAATCGAAAGGCCGTCGAGCTTTAATAATAAAACGTAAGAAATCAGTGCTGCCTCACAGCAGTGTCTGTGAAGCATTAACACCGTCTTCATCTCTGGACTCAGTGATATCTGAAACTGAGTTTGGATTGTTCTCTTTGAGCCAAGAGGGATGGAATAGTGATGTGCAACCCGTGGCTCAGAAAACATTCCTTCACACAATACTGCTCACGATGCCACAGTGTAAGGATTTTACTTACACTTTAATGTTTCTTTTGCACATGCACACACTTGCTCAGTGATATCAGTGTTAACGGTCCATTAAAACAAAATAAAAAAAATCCTGGCATAGACTTGTGAAGTTGACTAAATATATTTTCAGATTAAAAGAGCACATTTAGCTGCTTCCTTCTTTCCTTCCTTTACCTTCTGCCCGATGCTGCTCGTCGACATCCCCACAGTGGCTGTTGAATGTGTTCGTCGACTAGTCTATGCAACCCCTAATGTAAGTGTGTGGTCAGTGTTTTGTAGCTGACTTCACGTAGAAAACGTGAATCATTTTGTTCACCATGTCGAAGAATTATATCGCATTATGCATAAGAGATTTTTTTTAAAAAAAGGATGATTATTTATCCAGGAAAAGCATGAATGAACTCTGATTTGCAGTGCATGTTTGCAGGTGATTTAAAGACTGTATTTACAGTAATACTCTTAAAAAAATCACTCTGGTTCTGAGAACCTGAAGCGTGTTAAGAAACAGCATGACAGTCTCTATCTCTATATATATATCGCTACAGATGCACCAAACTCTACAACTCTGACAGTGTAAACCTCTGATTCATTCTTTATTTCACACACTAATTAATTGTTTCTCTTGTTTCCTGCTCTGCTCTCATTACTTCTTCTGATCTACAAAGGCCTTGGTGAGTAGGTTTTTTTTTGTTGTTGTTGTTTTGTGTTGTTTATAAATAATTGTGCGAAATGTCGAATTGAATTGCTAATAAAGTGCTAAGTAGAGTCCCAAAGAGTTTTATAACGATTACTTGACATTGATTGTTGAGCTTCAAGAGGTCATTTATTTATATATATATATATATATATATATATATATATACAACCCCGATTCCAAAAAAGTTGGGACAAAGTACAAATTGTAAATAAAAATGGAATGCAATGATGTGGAAGTTTCAAAATTCCACATTTTATTCAGAATAGAACATAGATGACATATCAAATGTTTAAACTGAGAAAATGTATCATTTAAAGAGAAAAATGAGGTGATTTTAAATTTCATGACAACAACACATCTCAAAAAAGTTGGGACAAGGCCATGTTTCCCACTGTGAGACATCCCCTTTTCTCTTTACAACAGTCTGTAAACGTCTGGGGACTGAGGAGACAAGTTGCTCAAGTTTAGGGATAGGAATGTTAACCCATTCTTGTCTAATGTAGGATTCTAGTTGCTCAACTGTCTTAGGTCTTTTTTGTCGTATCTTCCGTTTTATGATGCGCCAAATGTTTTCTATGGGTGAAAGATCTGGACTGCAGGCTGGCCAGTTCAGTACCCGGACCCTTCTTCTACGCAGCCATGATGCTGTAATTGATGCAGTATGTGGTTTGGCATTGTCACGTTGGAAAATGCAAGGTCTTCCCTGAAAGAGACGTTGTCTGGATGGGAGCATATGTTGCTCTAGAACCTGGATATACCTTTCAGCATTGATGGTGTCTTTCCAGATGTGTAAGCTGCCCATGCCACACGCACTAATGCAACCCCTTACCATCAGAGATGCAGGCTTCTGAACTGAGCGCTGATAACAACTTGGGTCGTCCTTCTCCTCTTTAGTCCGAATGACACGGCGTCCCTGATTTCCATAAAGAACTTCACATTTTGATTCGTCTGACCACAGAACAGTTTTCCACTTTGCCACAGTCCATTTTAAATGAGCCTTGGCCCAGAGAAGACGTCTGCGCTTCTGGATCGTGTTTAGATACAGCTTCTTCTTTGAACTACAGAGTTTTAGCTGGCAACGGCGGATGGCACGGTGAATTGTGTTCACAGATAATGTTCTCTGGAAATATTCCTGAGCCCATTTTGTGATTTCCAATACAGAAGCATGCCTGTATGGGATGCAGTGCCGTCTAAGGGCCCGAAGATCACGGGCACCCAGTATGGTTTTCCGGCGTTGACCCTTACGCATAGAGATTCTTCCAGATTCTCTGAATCTTTTGATGATATTATGCACTGTAAATTATGATATGTTCAAACTCTTTGCAATTTTACACTGTCGAACTCCTTTCTGATATTGCTCCACTATTTGTCGGCGCAGAATTAGGGGGATTGGTGATCCTCTTCCCATCTTTACTTCTGAGAGCCGCTGCCACTCCAAGATGCTCTTTTTATACCCAGTCATGTTAATGACCTATTGCCAATTGACCTAATGAGTTGCAATTTGGTCCTCCAGCTGTTCCTTTTTTGTACCTTTAACTTTTCCAGCCTCTTATTGCCCCTGTCCCAACTTTTTTGAGATGTGTTGCTGTCATGAAATTTCAAATGAGCCAATATTTGGCATGAAATTTCAAAATGTCTCACTTTCGACATTTGATATGTTGTCTATGTTCTATTGTGAATACAATATCAGTTTTTGAGATTTGTAAATTACTGCATTCTGTTTTTATTAACAATTTGTTCTTTGACCCAACTTTTTTGGAATCGGGGTTGTATGTATATATATATATATATATATATATATATATATATATATATATATATATATATATATATAATTAAAGCGATTTAAAAAATCTAAAAAACAGTGTTTTATAAAATCAACATCGACAGCTACACACAACAGAGCGACCTGGCAGCCAAAATTCTCTGAAAATCTTCTTTATTTACTGAAGCAAGCCTGGCGGCCATGTTTGTTTACAAATTGTCACAGTCGCTCACTAGCATGGAAGTTTTACATCTCCAACGTGTCTCTTTTCCAGTTTGTCGATGTCCATTGGTATGTTTTTCTCTTGTAAATATGCGTGAAGAATATCTAATGAAGTTTTGATAGCTTTTCCGGTGTTCAGCACGTCTTTAGTTTCAGTTTTCAGTTTATTTATTTAGTGCTTAATTATAGCATCACTAATCCTAGCAGTAGCACTGGATTTGCCTCGTCTTCTCTTTTTCCCAGCGGACAAAGAAATGGTTGTGCGCATGCCATGCGCAGCAGAAAAGTTTTGTTATTGGATATTCGCATGAGCACTGACATGTGACTTCGTGTTGTCTTGACAACCATGCAATATCGTAAACCATATTCAATGCTCATTCTCCATTGGGTAGAGTGATGTAATACATGTAGGACAAGCAATATGCTAGCAATATTGCATGCTGTCAAACCAAATGAATGAAACCCACGAAAAGGGAAGAGAAAATGTTTTTATTCCATTGAAAACTTGTTCTGTATGTATAATAATGAATGATATTGGACACAGTCTGGGTAAAATATAACCATTATATGACAACATTGAAATTTTCTGTTGTGTTGTTGTTGCTGTTATTTTTAATTATAAGCAAATTACAACTTCATCATTGTGCATATGCTAAAGTTTTTCAGTCTTGAATCTTCATATTTGTGAGTAGTTCTCTTCGGATAGATATTTCAGGTCCTCTATTTATCTTTGAGGTGTTGTGTTTGGGCCAACTGCTGTGACAGAAAGCTTTCCATCACATCATATTCCTTCATAAACAGTTGCCTACTTACTGTACACTCGCCATTTACTAGAGGAATGTGAATACAGACTAGATGGTAAAAATTACTTCACAAAAAATGTTCATTTTGTCCGTAAGGTCTGTAAATGTAATTCTGAACAGTGCGGGCGCGGTTAGCTCGGCCGAGTCGCATCAATATGCTGCATTTATAGCACTCACAAGACAGGCATTGATTCAATAAAGAGCTTCGACAGAGGCAGTACGCCGATTTCCAGAGAGGGTTTGATGTGAAATGTGATTTGTGTGTAATGCATGCTTTTCTCTGCAGACCTTGGCCGCTCGAAAGGCAGGCATCTCGTTTGCACTTGTGACCAGATCCACCCTGAACAACGAGGACCTGGTAAGTGGTAAAGACACAATGGACATCAATAGACATAATGGACAATTACACACACGCTCCATCTGAGAGGAAACAGAACACACACTGGCATGCATGCAGGCACTTTTCGTGGAGGTGAATACACACGTGCAGTCACTGCCTCATGAGGTTTTATTGAAATCAATCCGACAAATCAAAACAATCTGGAAATAGATCCATATAATACATAATAAACCAGACACAAACAGGACGTGCTGGAAATGTAAATCTGCGGAGACTAAACAGGAAGTAGAGAAAAGAAGAATATGTGTCTATAAATTGCAGACCAGTGGGCGTGTCTAACTCATATTACTGAGCTGGATAATAAATCTATGACACATGCACTCAGAGGAATACCATTGACTTCCTTCTTTTGACCTGAAGACCTTTATACAGTATATAAACTCACAGACACACCCACATTCCCTTTCATGGCCTTTAGACCATGCCCCCACCCAGATAACGCTCTCATTATCATAAATTCCCATTTCCTTTTAAGGCCTTCAAAGAATTCCCATTCACAGCTCTTACATTTCCATATACAGACTTAAAGACACAGCCATATTACCATATAAGGCATTCAAATCCTGCCTATTCAGAGCTCTTTCATTTCCATATACAAACTTAAAGACACACCCACAATACCATAAAAGGCATTCAAAGGCTGCCTTTTCAGGGCTCTTTCATTTCCATATACAGACTTCAAGACACACCCACATTACCATATAAGGCATTCAAAGCCTGCCCATTCAGAATTCCTTTCATTTCCATATACAGACTTCAAGACACACCCACATTACCATAAAAGGCCTTCAATACCTGCCCATTCAGAATCCCTTTCATTTCTATATAAGGTCTTCAAAGCCTGCCAATTCAGAGCTCTTTCATTTCCATATGCAGACTTAGGACACACCCACATTACCATAAAAGGCATTCAAAGCCTGCCTTTTCAGAGCTCCTTTCATTTCCATATACAGACATCAAGACACACCCACATTACCATATAAGGCATTCAAAGCCTGCCTATTCAGAGCTCTTTCATTTCCATATACAGGCTTAAAGACACACCCACATTACCATATAAGGCATTCAAATCCTGCCTATTCAGAGCTCTTTCATTTCCATATACAAACTTAAAGACACACCCACAATACCATAAAAGGCATTCAAAGCCTGCCTTTTCAGGGCTCTTTCATTTCCATATACAGACTTCAAGACACACCCACATTACCATATAAGGCATTCAATACCTGCCCATTCAGAATCCCATTCATTTCCGTATACAGACTTAAAGACACACCCACATTACCATATAAGGCCTTCAATACCTGCCCATTCAGAATCCCTTTCATTTCTATATAAGGTCTTCAAAGCCTGCCAATTCAGAGCTCTTTCATTTCCATATGCAGACTTAGGACACACCCACATTACCATAAAAGGCATTCAAAGCCTGCCCATTGAGAATCCCATTCATTTCCATATACAGACTTAAAGACACACCCACATTACCATATAAGGCCTTCAATACCTGCCCATTGAGAATCCCATTCATTTCCGTATACAGACTTAAAGACACACCCACATTACCATATAAGGCCTTCAATACCTGCCCATTCAGAATCCCTTTCATTTCTATATACAGACATAATGATACACCCACATTACCATATAAGGTCTTCAAAGCCTGCCAATTCAGAGCTCTTTCATTTCCGTATACTGACTTAAAGACACATCCACAATACCATATAAGGCCTTTAATGCCTGCCCATTCAGAATTCCTTTCATTTCTATATACAGACTTAAAGATACACCCACATTGCCATATAAGGCCCTCAAAGCCTGCCTAGATTAGATTAGATTAGATTAGATTAGATTAGATTAGATTAGATTAGATTAGATTAGATTAGATTAGATTAGATTAGATAAAACTTTATTGATCCCTTTGGGAGGGTTCCCTCAGGGAAATTAAGATTCCAGCAGCATCATTACAGATAAACAGAGAAAAAAATAGAGAAAACTTCTAGATAAATTAAAATAAATGAAGTATTTACATATACAAATATAAAAAGAATAAGATATGGGGAAGAGAGGAAGGGGGGAAGGGGGGGAAAAAGGTGGGGGGGGAGGGCGGCGGCAGGAGAGATATTGCACTTTATATTGCACATTATATTGCACATTATCCGGTATTGCTTATTGTTAGGCTAGGCTACTGCTCCTTCCCGTCCTCTGTCCTCCTGTTACCCCTCCTCCCCCCCAGAGAGGAGTTGTACAATCTGATGGCGTGAGGGACAAAAAAGTTTTTGAGTCTGTTCGTCCTGCACTTGGGAAGGAGCATTCCGTCACTGAACAGGCTCCTCTGGTTGCTGATGACGGTGTGCAGAGGGTGACTGGCATCGTCCATGATGTTCAGTAGTTTGTCCATAGACCTCTTCTCTGCCACCGTCACCAGAGAGTCCAGCTTCATGCCAACCACAGAGCCAGCCCGCCTGATCAGTTTGTCCAGCCTGGATGTGTCCTTCTTGGATGTGCTGCCCCCCCCAGCACACCACGGTGTAAAACAGGACACTGGTGACCACAGACTGATAGAACATCCACAGGAGTTTCCTGCAGATGTTACAGGACCGCAGCCTCCTAAGGAAGTATAGCCTGCTCTGTCCCTTCCTGTATAAGTGTTTGGTGTTGCAAGTCCAGTCCAGCTTGCTGTCCAGCCACAGCCCGAGGTACTTGTAGGAATCCACAGCCTCCACCTCGACTCTCTCGATCAGAACTGGTCGTGACCGTGGTCTGGACCTCCCAAAGTCAATGGCCAGCTCCTTGGTCTTTGAGGTGTTGAGCTGCAGATGGTTCCTGTTGCACCACACAGCAAAGTCCCTCACCAGGCTCCTATACACCTCCTCTCTGTTCAGATATCTTTCATTTACATATACAGATTTAAAGACACACCCACATTACCATATAAGGCATTCAAAGCCTGCCTATTCAGAGCTTTTTCTTTTCCATATACAGACTTAAGTACATGACCTCATTCCCATCTAATGCCGTCTGTATATAGATCTGTTTTGATTTCTGGACACCCAAAATAAATATCATATTCTTCATCAATTTATTGTTTTTTGTTTGTTTTTCTATTAAAGGTGTATGTTGTACAATTATTCTACCACAAAAAAAAAACACTTCAAAGAAATAATCTGAAAAGCCCAATATTGCCGTGACCTTCATATCCATGATGATATTCATGTCCCTGTATGTAAACATCTGACAACATTTGTAGATATACGGGTCTTAAAACCCTTTGGTGACTGACCCCTTGAAAATGGTTCCTCCAGGAACCATTAAACGTTTTTAAACATTTCAGTTGTCAAGACAACGGAAAAACTAAAATACAAGAGCATTTTGTTTTGTGCACAAGAGCATTGTGACGTATCTTTCTGTTTTTGTATTTTAGTTTTTCCGTTGTCTTGACAACTGAAACGTCATTGTTCCTGGAGGAACCATTTTCAAGGGGTCAGTCACCAAAGGGTTAATAGTATTGATGACACACTCAAATTTCCAGATGTGATCTCAAAGACACACCTACACAGAGCTGCTCTCATTTCCATATATGGACTCCAAGACATGCCCACATTCTCATCTATGGATTTCAAGGCACCTACTCACCAGCCACTCTCATCACCATATATGGATGTTAAATCATGCCTCGAATTTCACGCTCACTCTTCTTGTAGATTTATTTACGTTTCAGAAACAAAGACACGCCCACTTTCCCATCTGTGTCCTTTAAAGCATTACCCACTCAGAGACTCTGTCATTTCTATGATTGGATGTAAGAATATCCCTTACGAAAATCTACCATGGTTTACTATGGTTTTACCATGGTTTTTATGTAGTAGCCATGGTTATACTATGTTTTTTATGTAGTGACCATGATTCTACCATGGTATCTCATGGTTATTCTAAGTACTATGAACCAACCATAGTATTACTATGGTTCATCCATGGTAGTAACCATGGTTCTACTATGGTATTTCATGGTGATTCTAAGTACTATGAACCAACCATAGTATTACTGTGGTTTATCCATGGTAGTAACCATGGATCTCCTATGGTATTTCATGGTGATTCTAAGTACTATGAACCAACCATAGCATTACTGTGGTTTATCCATAGTACTGCAGTAGCTGTGGTAGCATCATAGATGTATGTGTAATAGGTCATAGTAACTATGAAATTAGTTTAAAAAGGGATAGTATGGTTTTTAAAAGGATGCACTAACTGTAGTATTACCATGCTTTCGTCCAACAGTCAATGCTGTAGAGAAGGATCTCGATTAACAGCCCAGATACATTAACATTTACCATAGTGAAACCATGGTTAAACCATAGTCATGAACCATGGTTTTCATGGTTACCCAAAAAAACATGAAAACCATGAATAACTGTAAAACCATGGTTAATTTTCGTACACCCACATTTCCATTTATGGCTGGCCTTTAGGTCACACCCACTCACTAGCCACTCTCATTCCCATATATGGACTCTGATTTCCTTATATCTACTCAAAGACATGCCCACATTCCCTATCAGTGGCTTTAAATGAACACTTATTCACCAGCTACTTTAATTTCCATATATAGACTCAAAGACACGCCCACGTTTACCGCTCTGATGTGGTGTACAGATGTACTTTATTAAAACAATGTTTTTTTGCAACTAACTGATCAAGTGATTGGAGTTAATATGGAACTAATAATCTGCTGAAACTGTGAAAGTTCTTCAGTCAGAGATAACATGACTTTGACGTTTCTGTAAAACACTAAACCGAGCTCATGCTGGTTTTGGCTCATCATTTTCTGACGGCAAGGTTTCAACGAGTCCACTTTTAATCACAGCGCTTTTAATTTAAGTCCTGTGTTCATGCCAGCAATGCGATAGGGGAATGAGAGAATCAGAATCAATGAGGAGAGAGAATTACTTCTTTCTGCTGACCTTCATCCCTCGCTCTCTGCATTAACCGAACACAGTCAGATAAATCGATCCGACCATTCATGAAAGTGCTGCGTTTGATCTGTTTGGACTGGAAAGTTATTTCGGCTCAGACAGGTATTTCAGGCGTCATTAAAATGGAATAGATGTTTATGACTGTTTGGGTTGGACAGGTTAATTTAAATTAGATCCGCATTTCAGAGTTTGCTAGTTCAGGATTTTGTTTTGTTTTGATTGGACATTCTCCAGGTCTTGTTCAAACGAAACAGTGATTTTTGTGTTTGTGAAACACTTTATGGCTTAGACTACAGATTAGACAGACATTTCCAAGGTTTTTGGACTCGCCTTTTAGGATTTCTTTTTAAAGCTTCCTTTGCTTGTTGATTGGACAAATAAACCAGAAATACGGTATCTATTCCAGTTCAAACAAGTTCTAAATGATCGATCTCTACCAAACAAAGCTTACAAAAGAAATCCAAAACTCTTACAGTAGGGTTGTAGGACACAAGACCGGTCTCAAGACTACTTTTTGAAGGTCTCAGTCTCCTCTTGGAATCGACTGCATTTTTGCTCAGTCTTGTCTCGTTTCAGACACAGAGACTCAGGATTTTATTTCAAGATCAGTCAAGACCACAACTGTGGGGATTTCACTAAATCACTTGTGCATTGTCTGATTTATTTGTTAACATTGTTACTGTGATTGGATGTAAAATTTACTTCTTCAAATACAACCAACAACATGACTCATCGCTAATTATTATTTTTTCTTCCTGTTAATGGCAGTCACCCCTCCCCCACCCCCTTCTCACACACTGGTCTGGTCCTGGTCTTGACTCGGTCTCATCCTGCCTTTGTCTTGACTTGATCTCAACCCCTCAAGGTCTTGGTCTTGTCTCGGTCTGGATACACTTTGGTCTTAGTATTGACTTGATCTCAACCCCTCAAGGTCTTGGTCTTGTCTCGGTCTGGATACACTTTGGTCTTAGTCTTGACTTGATCTCAACCCCTCAAGGTCTTGGTCTTGTCTCGGTCTGGATACACTTTGGTCTTAGTCTTGACTTGATCTCAACCCCTCAAGGTCTTGGTCTTGTCTCGGTCTGGATACACTTTGGTCTTAGTCTTGACTTGATCTCAACCCCTCAAGGTCTTGGTCTTGTCTCGGTCTGGATACACTTTGGTCTTAGTCTTGACTTGATCTCAACCCCTCAAGGTCTTGGTCTTGTCTCGGTCTCGATACACTTTGGTCTTAGTCTTGACTTGATTTCAACCCCTCAAGGTCTTGGTCTTGTCTCAGTCTTGATACACTTTGGTCTTAGTCTTGGCTTGATTTCAACCCCTCAAAGTCTTGGTCTTGATACACTTTGGTCTCAGTCATGACTTGGTCTCAGTTTGGGTGATCTTGACTACAATACTATCTTACAGGATTTATGTTTGTTTGTTTGTTTGTTTGTTTGTTTGTTTGTTTTAATTGGCTATGGGGACAGCCATGGCCTAAAGGTTTGAGCAACAGCCTTGAGCCCAAAGGGTTGCTGGTTTGATTCCGTGGACTAGCAGGAAAATCCATGGCTGAAGTGCTCTTGAGCAAGGCACCACTTAACCCAGGTGCTGGGTATGTGTGTGCGCCCATTGTACGTCGCTCTTGATAAGAGTGTCTGCTAAATGCCTGTAGTGGAATATGTTCAGATAGGACAGCATGTAATGCTTTTGTTAGATCACGCTCATTTCATTTGGATTAGACTGCTCATTTGACTACAGCTGGACTGGCAATTTGGACTCATTCCTGGTGTGTTTGGATCGGACAGATATTCCAGGTCTGAATTGGATTTGAATGAGATTGGCATTTCAGAGTTTGTTCTGATTACACAATTTCATGATTTTCTTTGTTTAGATTGAACTTTTTCAGGGTTTTTCAAAATAATTTCTCAATTTGGTTTTATGGCTTCATGGCTTAAATAATTATTAGACAGGCATTGTGGGATCATTTGCATTGGACTATGATTGAATGACAGGTTTTCCTTATGGTTTAGACCAGCGGTTCCCAAACTTTTTTGGCCGTGCACCCCCTTCTATACTCCAACCAGGTTGACCCACCCCCAGTTCCCCAGTTTCAAAAAACACACGCTTTCTTATAAAGGCAGCATCTTTAATCGTGCTAAAATGATGATAAACATCATTTGCCACACCTGCAGGAAACCACAAAAGTGAAAAAAAACACCAAAGCTTTCTTACAAAAGCAGCACGTCGTGCTCGAATGAGAACATCGAATCACAGTAACATATTATGCGCTCTCGTATTTGAATTAGATAGAATTTGATTGAAATGTAACAGTTTTAAAACTTTGCAACATGGTAAATGCGCAAATTCATTACAAAGGGAGATCACATCGAGGCATGTAGTCTACCAGCCAGATATGGGGAAAATATATGATTTTCATCCGTGTTTAAAACACTAGCAACACAACCCTGTCATTACAAGGTTATGAAAATGAATTGAGAATGAATTTAATTTGCAAAAAAGTTAACATATAATAATGGTAAAAATAGCAATGATAATTGTGAACATATGCATTTTAAAGAGATACAACAATTAAGGAGCATATCAGGAACAGATAAAGAAGAGGATCCATCTGATTGTGAAGTGCAGCGCTGGCGGCTCAGTCTGCAGCGAGAGAGAGACAGACAGACAGACAGACAGACAGACGGTGGGTGGGTGGGTCAGTAGGCTATATAGGTCCTATTTTCAGTAGCAGTATATATTTTTAGCAAGATCAATGCCATTTGGCCAAATACATACTAATATTAATGCGACGGATGGGCCTGCATCTTGGCACAGAGCTCTCCGATGTTTGGGGTAATTGAAGACCGTCTCAGCCTCAAATCTTTCTCAACATCTCCCAGTCTTTGCCGATGTTTAGTTTTAATTGCTGCCAAAGCGGAGAACCCAGCTTCGCACAGATAAGTTGTTGCGAAGGGCATCAAAACTACTGCAGAACCGTTACGGCATAGAAGAAGAGTTAAAAATCACCATTACATTTTTTATCTTGCGCACCCCCTAGTGGCAGCTCGTGCACCCACAGGGGTGCACGCACCACACTTTGGGAAACCCTGGTTTAGACAATTTCGAGCTCCTTTAGTCTGTCTAGATCTTGCGGATTGGACGGTCATTTATAAGGATCGGACAGATATTTGAAAAGTTGTTTGAACTGGACAGATCGTTTTTTAGTGAGTTTGTACTGGACAGTTGTTAGGGATTGTTGATTATAGCTCTGTTTGTTTGGAGTATTTGGGTCTGGTTGTTTTTTCACGCACAAATTCTTCAGTTCCGGATGCTCTTGACTTGTGTTGAGGTTGTGGCGTGGTGTCTCACTGAGCTCTTCATTCTCATTAGAAAAAGAACAACAGCAGCAGTAGATACACACTGACTGTCTAATGCAGGACAGAAAGACAGGAAAGAGTGAGTGATGAGAAGAAGAGATTCGGAAGTAGGCTGTAGTGCAGATCGGGAAGTAGGCTGAGCAGATGTTGGAGCGTTCTTAACCACAGCGAGAATGAAAGAGACAAAGAAAATGAATTCCTCTGGGAAATCACAATCTAAAAATGGATGCTGTAGCCATATGGCAGGAACGTCCAAAGTTTTCTCATCAGAGGCCAGATGGAGAAAAGGAAATATGGGTCACAGGTAACAGGCTATCTGTACTAATAAAAGTAAAGAGCATCAGCGTTCACTCTGAATTTTATTCGAAGAGAAAGTCTTAATAGGGCTTCCTGCTGTGTGTTTCAGCAGTGCTGTTTAAATAAAGACGTACACATCACACCAGTCTTTTATAAAGCAATCCTGAAATACATGATGTTCAGGAACTTTTGCTCCTGATCTTGCAGATTATTCATTCCTTTTTTTTTTTTTACTAAAATCATACAGTATTAATGACACTGTCAGTTATAAAGACATGTCTGCGTGCTGCTATAGATTGAAGGCTTCAAAAGAAGCCATTTGTCTGGAATGCAGGCTTATTTAATTCATTTTGTCTGAAGAATTTATGAGGAAAAGTTACCCAGTTGTTTGTAATGAGTTGTAATAAAACGCTTCGTGCAAATATGGCACAGAAAGACAGATTTTCTCTCCATTTTTCTTTTTCATTTTCATTCTTTAAGTCAGAAGAGAGAAAGAATGACATTGTACGGGCATATCTACATCCTACGATACCGTTCCGTATGTTTACACTCACTGTATTAAATCTAGCAACTCCAGGCCATTTTTAATTGTCATGCTCGGCAAAGCATGATGGGAAACCTTCATAAAGACGTGTCTGAAACTGTGATTTCATTCATGTGCTAATTTTATCAAATAAATGAAAAGAAAAACAGGGCAGAGAAGGTGGAATTTCAGACCCACACACCTCTTTATCTCTCTCTCTCTCTCTCTCTCTCTCTCTCTCTGCTATAAAAAGACAGATTTGTGGATGCACATTGATCTCTCTGTTTCATGTGGAGGCTAAAAGTGGTGACAGATTTACAGATGTTCTCTCGTTGCCTGAGGTCACATGACCTGCTCTGAAACATTTCGAGTGTAAAATAACGAGTGGTAGTCTTGGCATTGCGTCCAGCTCCAATGCTGTGTGTGTGTGTGTTTTACATAAGAGTAAACCAAAGTGCACTTACAGTCTGACTCTCCTATGAGTTTAATTTACTCCCCAATGGATTTATCAACTTTCCTATGGGTTTAATCAACTCCCATGGGTTTAATGGACTTCTCCATGGGTTTAATCAACTTCTCCATTAGTTAATCAAGTCTACTGTGGGTTTAATTGTCTTCTCAACGGGGTTAATTGACTTCTCTATGAGGTTAATCAACTCCCCTATGGATTTAATCAGCTCCCCTACAGGTTTAATTGACTCCTCTATGAGTTTAATAGACTCCCTTACAAGTTTAATCAACCCCTCTATGGGTCAAATTGACTCCCCTACAGGTTTAATCGAATCCCCTATGTGTTAATCAACTCCCCTACAGGTGTAATTGATTCCCTTATGGGTTAATTGACTCCCCTATGGATTTAGTTGACTTCTCAATGGGTTTATTTGACTCCTCTATGAGGTTAATCAACTCACCTATGGATCTAATCAACTCCCCTACAGGTCTAATTGACTCCCCGATGGGTCTAATTGACTCCCTTACAGGTTTAGTTGACTCCCCTATGAGTATAATTGACTTCTCTATGAGTTAATCAAATCCCCTACAGGTTTAATCAACTCCCTTATGGATTTAAACAACTTCTCAATGGGTTTAATCAACTCCCTGATGGGTTTAATCGACTCCCCTAAGGGTTTAATCAACTCCCCTATGGGTTTAATCGACACCCCTAAGGGTTTAATCAATTCCACTCTGAGTTTAATCGACTCCCCTATGGTTTTAATCGACTCCCCTATGGTTTTAATTGACTCCCCTATGGTTTTAATCGACTCCGCTCTGAGTTTAATTGACTCCCCTACGGTTTTAATCAACTCCCCTATGGTTTTAATCGACTCCGCTCTGAGTTTAATTGACTCCCCTACGGTTTTAATCAACTCCCCTATGGTTTTAATCGACTCCGCTCTGAGTTTAATTGACTCCTCTACGGTTTTAATCAACTCCCCTATGGTTTTAATTGACTCTGCGCTGAGTTTAATTGACTCCTCTACGGTTTTAATCAACTCCCCTATGGTTTTAATCGACTCCGCTCTGAGTTTAATTGACTCCTCTACGGTTTTAATCAACTCCCCTATGGTTTTAATTGACTCCGCTCTGAGTTTAATCGACTCCCCTACGGTTTTAATCAACTCCCCTATGGTTTTAATCGACTCTGCTGTGAGTTTAATTGACTCCTCTACAGTTTTAATCAACTCCCCTATGGTTTTAATTGACTCCGCTCTGAGTTTAATCGACTCCCCTACGGTTTTAATCAACTCCCCTATGGTTTTAATTGACTCCGCTCTGAGTTTAATCAACTCCCCTATGGTTTTAATTGACTCCGCGCTGAGTTTAATCGACTCCCCTACGGTTTTAATCAACTCCCCTATGGTTTTAATCGACTCCGCGCTGGGTTTAATTGACTCCCCTATGGTTTTAATCAACTCCCCTATGGTTTTAATCGACTCCGCTCTGAGTTTAATTGACTCCCCTATGGTTTTAATCAACTCCCCTATGGTTTTAATCAGCTCTGCTCTGAGTTTAATTGACTCCCCTACGGTTTTAATCAACTCCCCTATGGTTTTAATCGACTCCGCGCTGGGTTTAATTGACTCCCCTATGGTTTTAATTGACTCCCCTATGGTTTTAATCGACTCCGCTCTGAGTTTAATTGACTCCCCTACGGTTTTAATCAACTCCCCTATGGTTTTAATTGACTCCGCTCTGAGTTTAATCGACTCCCCTACGGTTTTAATCAACTCCCCTATGGTTTTAATCAGCTCTGCTCTGAGTTTAATTGACTCCCCTACGGTTTTAATCAACTCCCCTATGGTTTTAATCGACTCCGCTCTGAGTTTAATTGACTCCCCTATGGGTTTAATTGAGTGTTTAAAAATCTTTTTGTTTTTGTTTAATCTTTAATATATTGTTTTCATTTCTTTTTTGTTGTTTGTTTTTATCTTTTGATTTATTTTTATCTCTTTGTATTTTTAGTCACATTTTTTCCTTTTTTCTCTGTTAGTTTTCTTCTTTTTCTTTTTTCCTTTTTCTGCATCTACATACACAAGCAAGATTCAAGTAAAAATGTACAAAACATCATTTAAAATATAAAAGTATTGAATCTCAGGGAGTGTTGCCGGTTGGTTGTTCTGTATGAAAGGGGAAGAAAATCTAAAGCATGATCGACTGAGTTCTCTGTTTAAATGGGGAGTCGATAAAAGAGATCAAAATGCCTATGATTGCCTTATAAATGAATAAATACAGTGCAGTTCTCCCAGTGTATTCCATTACATTGAGCCGTTGTACATTTTCACTTCTTAGACCTCCCACTAAACTGGTTTGCATCCAGGGAGCAGGAAAAGGTGCACAGATCAATCCGGTGATGGAGCGAAGTTCAGGATGAGTTGTCATCTGGCTGCTTGTGAGAGAACGGCCTCAAGTCTGTGGTCAAAATAGCGCTAGTGTCTGTGCCAATCTGGCATGAGCTTCATATCGATCTCCATAAGGTTTATGAGGGAAAATGAGTCGGTGCAGCTTACTAATGAATTTTATTATAAAAACCAGACCAAGAGGCCACTGCTTGTGCTGATACAGGAGCGGAGATAAGCAGCTGTACGCACACTAATATTTAAAAACCCCAGAAGACATGATGCTGGGATTGCTTACCAATGGTCCAGTGGAGTACAGAGCAGGACCAAGTGCTGGGTTTATAACGTCTACATGAAGTTTACCTGAATGGACACCTTCCCTAAGAAGTGTTGCGTAAAGCTGAGGAAGATTTTAACTACGTAGATCCACATTCAAAAAGATCGATTACATCAGCAGCCTTTACCAACAAATCTATAGCATTCAGCAAGTGGACCATGAGTCAAAGGGAAATCTCACAAGAGAAAGCTAATGTCACAAGTAAAAGCTAGCCTATCGGGTAAAAGCTAGCCTAGCAAGTGAAATCTAATGTAGCAAGTAAAATCTAATCTAGAAAGTAAAATCTAATGTAGTGAGTGAAAGCAAATGTAGTGAGTGAATTCTAATATAGTGAGTGAAAGGTAAACTAGGGAGTGAACACTAATGTATTGAGTGAAATTTAATATAGCGAGTGAATTCTAACATAGTGAGTGAAAGGTAATCTAGTGAGTGAAATCTAATGTAGTGAGTGAAAGCTAACATAGGAAGTGAAATCTAATCTAGTGAGCGAAATTTAAGGTAGTGAGCAAACTCTAATCTAGCAAGTGAAATCTAATCTAGTGAGTGAAATCTAATGTAGTGAGTGAAATGTTATATAGTGAGTGAAAGCTAATCTAGTGAGTGAAATTTAATCTAGTGAGTGAAATCTAATTGAGCAAATGACAGCTAATGTAATGACTGAATTCTAACATAGTGAGTGAAAACTAATCTAGGGAGTGAAATCTAATCTAGTGAGTGAAATCTAATGTAATGAGTGAATTCTAACATAGTGAGTGAAAGGTAATCTAGTGAGTGAAATCTAGCGTAGCAAGTGAAATCTAATCTAGTGAGTGAAATGTTGTATAGTGAGTGAAATCTAATGTAGTGAGTGAAATCTAATGTAATCTAGGGAGTGAAATCTAATTTAGTGAGTGAAATCTAATCTAGTGAGTGAAATCTAATCGAGCAAATGAAAGCTAATGCAATTAGTGAATTCTAACATAGTGAGTGAAAACTAATCTAGGGAGTGAAATCTAATGTAATGAGTGAAATCTAATCTAGCAAGTGAAATTTAATGTAACAAGTGAATTCTAGGTGGCACGGTGGTGTAGTGGTTAGCGCAGTCGCCTCACAGCAAGAAGGTCTGGGTTCGAGCCCCGTGGCCGGCGAGGGCCTTTCTGTGCAGAGTTTGCATGTTCTCCCCGTGTCCGCGTGGGTTTCCTCCAGGTGCTCCGGTTTCCCCCACAGTCCAAAGACATGCAGGTTAGGTTAACTGGTGACTCTAAATTGACCGTAGGTGTGAGTGTGAATGGTTGTCTGTGTTTATGTGTCAGCCCTGTGATGACCTGGCGACTTGTCCAGGGTGTACCCCGCCTTTCGCCCGTAGTCAGCTGGGATAGGCTCCAGCTTGCCTGCTACCCTGTAGAACAGGATAAAGCGGCTAGAGATAATGAGATGAGAAGTGAATTCTAACATAGTCAGTGAAAGGTAATCTAGTGAGTGAAATCTAACGTAATGAGTGAAATCTAATGTAGTGAGTGAAATCTAATCTAGAAAGTGAAATTTAATGTAACAAGTGAATTCTAACATAGTGAGTGAAAGGTAATCTAGTGAGTGAAAGTTAATCTAGTGAGTGAAATCTAATGTAGTGAGTGAAAGGTAATCTAGCAAGTGAAATCTAATGTAGCGAGTGAAAGCTAACATAGCAAGTGAAACTTAACCTAAGCAGTGAATTTATGCTAGTTAGATTAGCTAGCAAGTGAAATCTAATCTAGTGATTCTAGCTACCACGTAACTCCACCTGACTGGTTGCCACACTGATGCTGAACAATCCTGATTTTCGCTGCTTGTCTTGTGCTTACTTTAGTGGACCAGCAGTTTTACACCATTGGACAGAAGGCTGTCAATCAAAAAATCTCATTAGACTATTAGGACACACCCATTAGAGCCAGTTTCAGTTCAGTCCAATCAGTTAGTTTGATTGGTGTGTTTTGTAGAGTTTGGTAAAATGTAAATATTTGTATTATTTCAATTGATTGATTTGTAGACTTTAGAGAGATTAATGATTACATCTGAGTCTTAAGGCTGAGATGATTGCTGTATCTGTGTGTGTGTGCGCGCGCGTGTCCTAAATATTGAAAGGATCATTACAAATATGGCTGATTAAATGCAGTCTTTCAGGATCATTCAAGCTCCTGGAATCCAAAAATATTTTAATAACTTAGTGAGCACTGATGATGTTTATCTGCTGTCAGTGGTTTACGATCAACCATCACTGACATAATGTCATGTTAGCATAAAAAAAAAGCTACCTTGTAAACAGAACACGAGGACTTATGATGAGCGAGGGGGATTACTTACATACATCCCCTTTACACTGTGGTGCTAAAGTTCCTTGAGCTAAATTCATTAGCTAACATTCATGATTGGGGGAAGCCATGGCCTAATGGTTAGAGAAGCAGCTTTAGACCAAAAGGTTGTCAGTTTGATTCTGTGGACTAGCAGGAATGGCTGAAGTACCCTTGAGCAAGGCACCTAACCCCTAACTGCTCCCCAGGCTGCTCTGGGTTTGCTGTAGGTCTTTCTCGATAAGAGTGTCTGCTAAATGCCTGTAATGTAATGCAGGTTTGTAGTACTCAAGTCTGACTCATGCCCTAATTGTAAGGACTCGTGACTCGACTTGGACTTGAGCACTGATGACTCAGACTTGGACTCAGACTTGTGCATTAACTGCATTCAGACTCGTTAATTGGCGATGAGGACTCTGATTTTTTCTTTATTTTTTGTAACATGCCATAATAATTTGGCATAAGATATTTATATCTACATTAATTTTTATACTAATTTTGTGCAAGAGAATGCACATTCACCTATTCATACATCATGTTCAAGAACAAACTAACGTTAATGGCACTACAATGCCTGGAGAGACGCCCCTAGGATTGTCCGCTTTGCTTATACAGACTTCTCGTGCAGTGGGGAAAAAAAAAAATGCACTGCTATGTGTTCCATATGTAGAAGAACCATCGTGGCGATGACGGGGACAACCTCGAACTTCAATCGTCATTTGGCAAGACTCCACCCAGAGAAGTAAGTGACATGCTGTGTTCATTGCTCTGTTGATAGCGGGGCTTGCTTGCTGACTGATGAACTAGTTAGTGTTAACCCTCTCTCATGTTATTTGCCCTGTTGATAGTGGGTGGGGCTTGCTGAGCAATGAACAAGCTTTTTATCTGTAGCCTATTAACTAAAATGGGGCAGTCGAGCAGTAACGTTAGTCCAACACAGTAGCAGAGACGCTTTCACATAAAGGCAGCAACAGCCATTGTCCAATTGTGCAGTTGGAGTCTTGTTCTCGGGCTCGACTCAAAATTTTCTTTAATGACTTGGTCTTGACTTGGACTTGAACACTGGGGACTCTAGACTGGACTCAGACTTGAGGTTTAGTGACTTGACTACAACACTGTGTCAAGGTGCAGGCACTTACAGATGTATGTGCAGGGGAGAGCAGGGAAGCAAACTGGAGACCAAGCCGAATCACAAGACGAGAATAGTAGTCGAGAAAACAGGCAGGGGTCGATTGATCAGCAAACAGGGCAACAGAAATTAGACTAGAGAGTGAGGTGAGATAAACGAGAAACTAGGTAGAGGAAACGGGAAGGCTGACTAAGTAAACAAATGGCTCAGTATGCAGGAGAAAACAATGAATGATACTCCGCATCTGTGAAGTGTGAGAGGGAGGCTTAAATTGCAGGAGAAGTGATTAGTGGAATGAAAGACAGGTGCAATTATCACTCAGGTGATAGAGGGCACTGTGGATCTTGGGAGTTGTAGTTAATGGAATCCATGTTTGCAGTTCATTTTGAGCTGTTGCTCTCAATGCAGTTCCTGACAGAACCCCCCAAGGAGCTCCCTCCAGGAGCTAAACATTTCCTGGGGTGACCTCTCCCTCTTGGTGCAGATTTGTTTGGGTACTGTGAATGATACTCTTGTGTTAGGAGAGGGTCTAATATGTCCTTGGCTCCCATCCAGCTTCACTCCTTGGGTCTGTAGCCCTCCCAATCTACCAGGTACTCTAGTTGACCTCTTCTGCATCTAGAGTCAAGTATCTTATTTATCTGGTAGATGAGCTCTCCTTCCAGGCATGGGGGGGGAGTATCTTAGGTGGGAATGTTCTCTGACAAGGGACCATGTATAGCAGGTTTCAGACATGAAGTATGAAATGTTGGCGAAATGTGGCTGTGAGGTGGTAGTTCCAGCCTGTAAGAGACCTCATTAATGCATTGTAGTACCTTGTATGGCCTGATGTGCCATGCCTGTAATTTTTTGTATGTGTTGGAGCCCTTGAGATCTCTGGTGGAGACCCATACTCTATCTCCTGGAGCAAATTTGTGATTCTTGCTTCTATGTTTATTGGTATACTCCTTGGACTTAGCATTGACAACCTCAATACGTTGGTGAACCTCCTCCCAAACCCTTTGGTTACACAAGAACCATACGTCAACTGCTTGAACACTGGAAGGTGCGCCATCCCACGGGAACAGGGGCGGCTGGTACCCAAGCATGCACTGGAATGGTGTAAGTTGTGTTGCTGAGTGTCTGAGGGAGTACTGTGCATACTTGGCCCATGGAATGAATCGTGCCCAGTCCACCTGGTTCCGCATGCAGAAAATTCTCAGGAAGCACCCCACTTCTTGATTGGCTCGCTCTACCTGGCCGTTTGAGTGGGGATGATATCCTGAAGTGAGGCTCACAGATACCTAGTTGCTCCATAAAACAAGACCAGAAATGGGAAATGAACTGAGGGCCCCGGTAGCTAATAATGTCTTCTGGGAGCCCAAAATATCATAGTACATGTTGAAATAATAGTTCATCAGTTTGGAAGGCTGTGGGGAGGAAAGATAGTGGGATAAGTCTAAGAGCATTGGAGAATCTGTCTTTTATAACCAAGATGGTTGTGTTGCCTTGTGACAGGGGTAGATCCGTGATGAAATCAACAGCCAGGTGAGACCAGGGTCTTTGTGGTACTGGGAGATGACAGAGCTTTCTGGCATGCAGAACTCTAGGTACCTTGGCTTGGGCTCATTCCATGCAGGATGAGATGAAGTGGTTAATGTCCGTCTGCATATTCTCCCACCAGTACTTACTTCATAGCAACTGGTGTGTACAATTACTGCTAGGGTGACCCATGGCAGGAGATGCATGTGCCCAAGTGATGTCTTCCTCTAAGGTTGTTAGGTATATACAGGAGGCTGGGAGGACAGTTTTCAGGGGGAGTCATGAGTTGCTAGTCCTTTATTTCCTTGTCTAGGTCCCATGAGATTGCTTGGACGAAGCATTCAGGTGCTAGGATGGGATGTGGTTCAGGATTCTCTGAAGGGCTGTGGATCCTAGACAGGGTGTCTGCCTTAGTATTCTTGGTGCCTAAACTGTAAGAGATTGTGAAATGGAATCATGTAAAGAACAATGCCCATCTGGCTTGGCATGGGTTAAGTCTCTTGGTTGCCTTGAGATATTTGACATTTTTATGGTCAGTTTATATTACAAAAGGATATGTAGCTCCCACCAACCAGTGCCTCCATTCTTCTAGGGATAACTTGATGGCTAGCAGTCATCAGTTTCTGATGTTGCAGTTTCTCTCTGCTTGAGTAAGTTTCTTAGAGAAAAATGCTATTGAATGGAGCCTGGGTTTCTCTCCAAAACACTGTGAGAGAACGCCCCCTACCCTGGTTTTGGAGGCATCTACCTCCACAATGAATGGCCGAGTCAGGTCAGGGTGCTGAAGTATAGGGGCTGTAGTGAAGGCTGTCTTGAGCTTGGCTAAAGCCTTCTCTACAGCTGGTGTCCACTGGAGGCATTTAGGACTCTTCTTTAGGAGGGAGGTCAATGGGGCAGCAATGGAACAAAAGTTTCAAATGAAACAGCAATAGAAGTTGGTGAGCCCCTCAAAACATTGGAGTTCCTTGACCGAGGCAGGTATGAGCCAGGAAGTTACTGCAGACACCTTAGCTTGATCCATGCTAACTCCCTCAGCACTGATAATATAGCCCAGGAATGAGATCTGATGCAAGTGAAATTCACACTTCTCAGCTTTGATGTATAGATTGTTCTCAAGCAGGCATTGGAGTACTGACCTGATGTGCTTCAGATGACTTTCTTTGTTGGGGGACTATATCAAGATATCATCAATGTATGCAATTACATATCTCCCCAACATGTCATGAAGGATGCCATTAATCAAACATTGAAAGACACTTGGTGCCGAAGAGAGCCCATAAAACATGACTTGGTACTCAAAATGGCCGGTGGTAGTACTAAATGCTGTCTTCCACTCATCCCCCTCACGAATTCGGACCAGGTTATAAGCATTGCATAGATCTAGTTTAGAGAAGATCTTGGCTGAGCACAGTTGCTCTAGGGCTGAAGGTACCAAGGGAAGAGGATATGGGTACTTAACTGAGATTTGGTCGAGACCTCTATAATCAATGCAAGGACAACCCCCCCCCCACAAAGAAGAACCCTGCTGATGCTAGTGACATGGAAGGGTGAATGTACCCCTGTTTGAGGGCCTCTTGAATGTACTCCTCCATCACCTTTTGTTCAGTTTGAGACAGGGGATAAATTCGGCTACTAGGTGGAGAAGTGCCTGGTAGGAGGTCAATTGCACAGTCGTCAGGATGGTGAGGAGGCAGACCACAAGCTTTACCCTTGCTAAATACTTCCTTTAAGTCCATATAGCATTCTGGAACAGTTTCTAAGGTATCGGACTGTGGACTCTCCACAGAGGTGGAGGAGACATTCAACTGTGGGCGTAGAAGACAGTTTTGTAAGCAAGCAGGTGACCACTGTAGTATTTCCTTATTCTGCCAGGAGATCAGGGGATCATGCAATTGTAACCATGGATAGCCCAGAATTATGTCATGATCAGCAATAGAAGTTACAAGCAGTGACAGAAGCTCAGGATGAAGGACCCGCACCTGGATGTGCAGGGGAGTGGTTTTAGTGGTCACAAGACCCTCTCCAGTTGGGCTTCCATCAATGGTTCTGATACCGAGTGGGCTTTGCAGGGAGTCTGTGGGCAGATTATACCCCTGGACAATTGCACTGTCGATGAAATTGCCTTCTGCACCTGAATCAACAAAGGCAGAGAGTATGTGGATTGAGGAGG